>NW_026071439.1:0-2765 GCF_014885135.2 Alexandromys fortis
TTGTTTTTTTCTTTTCTTTTCTTTCTTTTTTTTTTTTTTTTTTTGCTTGCATCTATTCCAATACATTTCCTCTTCGTACATATCTGCTTTTTGTCTTGTAGGTGATGCTCTTTATGATCCAGGGTCTCACTAAAGATCTTTGCAATGCTCCAGAAAATTGGCTTTCATAAATAGATTCACCAGATCTATCACTAAATATTGGGATCTGTTTTTCCATCTCTGAGATGATTGTAAGTTCCCATCTTTTCTCTTAGCACACTACTAGAAAACATAAAATGATTTACAATGGTATGTCCCAACATTTAAGTAAGCCCAAGAGGCCACTTTCTGGAACTTCAATCAAAATTTTCTATCTTTTTTAAGACTTGAAGGTTCAGAAAGTACCAGGACCGTGCTTCATTCTGCTGACAGTATGAATTTTGGATAAGGAACATTAACTGAGCCTGAGAATTTATTTCAGAAATGTGTATTTACAAATAACAGACTACACAAGCCAACACATAAACATAATGATGTCTAATTACAATGTTTATTAAATGTATTAGAGTATTAGGAAAGATTTAGAATGGAGGTTAAAAAAATTTTTCAGCTCTTAAATCATTATTTTAAGAGTAGTTGAGACATTAATAGAATCAATATTGCTGTAAGAATAATGTAAAGGCAAAGAATGAGCCAGCTGTTCGAGTACATATGTCAAATGAAGCAGGTTAAAATAAGACAGAGTGGGCAGGTTTTACAATCCAATGTGTTAAGTACTTGTATATTAATATTTGCTTTACAATGACTTATTAAGAAGTCAGAGTTAAGTAAAATACATTCATTATATAAATTCAGTCTATCCTCTACATCACTATAAAACATGCAAAACATGATTCAATTTTATTTTATTGCTATTATTTTTTTTTTCAAAATAAATGCAAAATTTAGTGAAAGCAAATGAGTACAAAGTGGATGGGATGGAACAGAAACAAGTCAATGGGTGGAAGAGTAAATGGATTAACAACTGAAGTGGTTTTAGAGATGCAAGGTAACATAATAGACAAGCAAGCTGGGTTTCCTGGGCTGCTTATCCAGTAGGAGCCCCAGACAAGGCTATTATTTAAAGCTTGATGTTTAGATAAACCGTTTCTGCCAAATCATATTTTCTTCTTTCCTCATCTTAGTATTTTTTTTCTCATTCAATATAATCTGAATATAGTTTCACCTTCCTGTACTCTTCCCAGTTCTCTCATACACACACCTCCTTTCCCATCTGGAACCAGTCCCTTTCTGTCCCACACTCAAATAGAATAGGCTACTAAGAAATAACATAACAGATTGAACCAAAATATGAGATATAACAAAAACCATAATATTGAAGTTGGGTAAGGTAAGACATTATAAATATAGAAGAGCTCCAGGAAATGGCAGAAGATTCCCAGGCCCACTCATTAACAAATTTATAGTTTATTTACAAAAGAATTATAAATTATAGAATTTATAGTTTATTTAAAAGAATTAATGCCTGTTGTAAAAAAACATACTGAAAATGATGAAAGACAGAATTTAGCAAGATAAAATAAAAAGTTAAGGAGAGATCAGAAGACAAGCAATTTGGCAAACTGCTATAAGTGATCAGAGACCAAATCTAAAATTACATGCAAATGGCATTGACATTGAGGACTTGGTAGACTCAGGTGACAATAATTTCACCAATATCTTGGCATTCAGCTTGGTCTCTTTAGGAGGTAAATGTTAAACTTCTTACATTTGGAAATATCAAAGTGTGAAATAAATCAAATGCATAATGCCAGAAAGGCAAATAAAAAAATTAATACCAGGAGGGGGGAGGACCTTGGACTTTCCACAGGGCAGGGAACCATGACTGCTCTTCGGATTGGAGAGGGAGGGGGAGAGAAATGGGAGGCTGGGAGGCGGCGGAAACTTTTTTTTATTCTCAATTAAAAAAAAGAAAAAAAAAAGAAAAAAAAAGAAAAAAAAATAATACCATATGTGACCACCATAGCAATAAACTAATGGGAACGTGATTTGTTGTGGCAGTGGAAAACACAGGTTAACATTCCTCTAATCTCAAAACAAACTGTGAAAATAAAGAGTGTGTCTGAGAGAAATATTAAAAGATATTGTCAGGAATGGTCACAGACTGTTCAGGTTGCACATAAGCAGGGGACCAACAGCTGTTTGTCTTTCAAAAGTATGGGCTGAAGGGAAGGAAAGAGTCAGAGAGGTGAGCAGAGAAAAATGTAGAGCTCAGTAAAAATTAATAAAAAACAAAACCCTAACTTTAAAATAGCTAACTGACAAACCTGTCTGGGTGGAACAGTGCCCTTTGACATCAGAAAAATTACAGACATTGGAATAACTAGTACAGGAACAGCTAAATGTTCAATATATTGAAGAATCAGCCAGTCCTTGGAATTCTCCTATATTTGTCATTGAAAAGAAATCTGGAAATGGAGAACGTTAACAGATTTAAGAGCCATAATGAAGGTAATTCAGACAATGGACTCTTACAGCCTGGAATTCCTTTGCTTCTTCTATTACCTATAGTGATTGATTTAAGAGACTGCTTTTTAACTATACCGTTACAATAACAGGATAGAGGGAAAAAATGCCTTCTCAGTGCAAACTGTCTTACTCATAAAAATTCCAAACCTGTTAAAAGTAACAGTGGAGGGGGCTGGAGAGATGGCTCAGTGGTTAAGAGCATTGCCTGCTCTTCCAAAGGTCCTGAGTTCAATTCCCAGCAACCACATGGTGGCTCA
>NW_026071440.1:0-2762 GCF_014885135.2 Alexandromys fortis
AGAGAGAGAGAGAGAGAGAGAGAGAGAGAGAGAGAGAGAGAGAGAGAGAGAGCACGCTATCCACACACGCTCACACACACCCAGGTTTGGCAAGGTGGGGTGGGAGGAGTCTGTGGCTATATATCTTGAAAGTGGATGTATTTACCAGAAAGCTCCCATGAAACAAGGGCTGCATTTTTGCCTCTGTTGCAACTTGCAGCTCCTGAAGGCATTTTGATCAACCTGTGGACTTAGAGACAAGCTGAGAGGCTGCTGCAAACTACCCTTAGCCGCATTCCTGCAAGACCAAGTTGAAAGGCTCCCTGATTTATGTGGGTTTGAAGGCAGACAAAGCAAAGGCCTGATTCTGGCTGGCAGCTCCCTCGCTTTCTACCACGGCTAAGTGGTTGGAATTTCAGTGCCCCTCTCAAATGCCCAGTGGCAAGAATCCCATGGAAAGGTCACCCTAAGGGGCTCACTTTCTGTCTTGGGTACTTGAATGTTATCTCTGAAGCAATCAAAAGTCTGTAATATATACTTGCCTTATGCCTAAATGCTCTTTCTCAGACATGATTTTTGGCTTATTCTAAAAACTACACACAAAGGGAGGAGTGTGGAAAGTTAGTGGGTCCAGTTGACTGTATAAACAGCCACTGCCCACTAACAGGTCATCTTCACGCTCCAGGCCTTGGTTTGCCTCCACAGAAGTAGGCATAGAGAGTTGGGTCAGGCCATTGCTAGCCACTCTGAGTTTTCAAGGCTGTGGAAGGAATTGGGGAAGAAGGGACTCAGATCTAGCAAAGGAGATGAATGATGTCAGCCTGTACTCCTGTACCCCTGCATTTCACTTTCAGTTGAGTGAAAGCGAGGCAAAGGTCAGCAGTGCCCGGCTGGTGGCATGGGTGCCGTGATGGATAATCGGTTGGGAGCTTGGACCCTAGCTCCATAGTGCTGAGACATGGCGGGTCCTGTGAGATGAGAGCCTGGGTGAGGTCTGTTGGTCACTGCGGCCATTTCTTAGGAAATGGGTTGAGATAGTTTTCGTGGGAGATCTGAATTCTCACCAGGGCAAGTTATTAAAAGAGGGAGCCAAGTCTCTGAATCGCTTTGGTTTCTTGGTTGGTAATGATATTTCTCCCCACCTTGGCAATCCCTAAATGGCATTTCACCATAAGACATAGGCAGGGAGGCCCTGCTAAGAGTCTGGACCAGGCAGTTTGCCCTTAGAGCCTCCCAAACAGTGCTAGTTCATGAAGGTAGTCTGCTCCAGGTATTTTCTCGTAGTCATGATTGACAGATGAACAGAGATGGTATAAGAAGGAACCAGGTCTTTCTACGAACTGTCTCCATCATCCTTAGAGATCTCTTTCATATAAAAAAAATCACCTTTTTTTCTCAAGTCATCACATTTATATTCTAAGAAGGGGATGATGAAGCATGGTAAATCTAACAGAATTGTCTTAGATTAACTGGCTCATTTGAAACAGTCTTTCCTGAGATCCTTTATGACACTTGTTATTATTGCATGTACAGGAAGGTAGTTAGCTTCACGGTCATGTTTGGCTGCAAGAGATGCTGGGAAATATACTGTAATTGTATATTTCCAGAAGTATTGCCAATCCAATAGAATTAGAATTCTATTGGCAAAATAGTGGAAGATAATTGTTATTCAGAGGCAACTGACAGTCCCTGCCACAACATCCAGGAAGGATGTTAATGTGTCAGACTGCGATGGAGTCTGTCTTCCCGGTAGTTGCCAGAACTTTCCATGTGCAAATGTACATTGTGACATTTCCAGGACAGGGTATGTCCTATAATTATTTGATTATAAGCGTATTTCATTGTGGAGTGTCATATGCGATTCATAATTTAAGAAATGACAGTGGACAACTGTAAGACAATTTCCTTTGTCCTCTGCTGTTGATGAAGAGGGGGCATGTGTCCTCTCAGACCCTCTGTCCTCTCCCCACACTGACGACCCTCTGAGCACTCCGGGCCATCTTGGGCAGGATTCTAGAACCCTTTACTGGCATGGCCTTTGTACCAATGACGGGGACAGGGAGCTCATCCTTGCTGTGGACAAGGGTCTTGAATCATATCAAGTGAGGAGGAAACTGGAAGCCATCAGAGCCACGTGTACTTTTCCTGAAAAAGTCCTTTGTGCAATGAGGCTTGGTGGTTGCGAGCTAAGAAAACAAATAAAAAAGCTGAAGATTGTAGGACCCAAAGCAGCTTGGTACACACCTGCCAAGACAGGCCCTATAGCCCAGCAGGAAGGTAGGCCTGAGTCTCAGTTTACCCTAAGACAATACCTGGTACCAAGAAAGACCACAAATTGAGACCACCCACACTTTACACAGAAACAGACCATCCGAAGGAAAATCCTAATGTTGCAACCTTTGTAGATAGGATCACCTGCCAGCGCACACCCATCACTTTTCACCAGAAACCCCCTAAACAAATGTCAGCCAATCAGGGGTCCTGAACCTTAAAAGTCCCTCTGCTATTATAAAAAACCCCATCCCAACTACGCTGAGGGCTCTCAGCCAATAGGTTGGGCACACAGAGAGTCCAAGTTAGCAAACTTGCATAAGAATAAAGGCTCTTACCGGACTGAAATCTCAAGGTCCAAATCAGGAGCAGAAGGAGAGAGAGCACAAGCAAGGAACTTAGGACTGGGAGGGGTGCACCCATACACTGAGACAATGGGATCGGGAACTCACCAAGGCCAGCTGGCCTGGGTCTGAAAAAGCCTGGGTCAAAACTGGTCTCGCTGAACATAG
>NW_026071441.1:0-2763 GCF_014885135.2 Alexandromys fortis
TGTTTAGATTTCCCACCTGGCTTTGCTGTGCTAATCCTTTGGCCAAAACAGCTTTATTCTCAACCAATAAAGCAACACATATACAGAAGGACATACCACATCACAGGACAGTCTCATGGCAAGGAATGTTCTATTTCAAAATAAGAATGTATCTAGAATGAGAACACAGGAGTGAATAGGTACAATTTGTTACAGTTCCAGAATGAAGCAGGTAACCTTTTCTGGTCCAAGTCACTGCCATGGACCAACTGACTTGAATCAACCTAATGAAACTTTCGGTTCTCAGCCTAAAATAGACAACACTAACAGATATGTGTCATACTATCCTGAGAAATTGGTTCAAACCAAATAATTTTGTTAAAAGTAAAGCATGCTAGTGCCATGTATTTGCCTTTATATGGTTGATAATATATTGTGAAAACAGAATGGGTACACATATACGTAACAACAATAAATTTAAAAAGAGGCCATGAATTTGAAAGAGAGCTAGTAGAGATGATACATGGGAAGGTTTGGTGCAAAGAATATGTGGATGACATGATTAGCATGTCTCAAACAGCGCACATGTTTTATTCCAGAGGTGCGTGACAGTCAGTAGAGATTGTGTTACATGGAAGGGGAAAGAGTGAATGTGTTCTTCTATTTCATGCATGTATACTAAGATGATCTATACACAATCTTCAATGCACAGCACAGCTACAGAACAATGACCCAATTGAAAGTGCAAGTACAACTGTAATTGAGAAATTACCTGGATCGAGACCACAGAAGTCTTGGGGTCCAATCTGTCACAGTTTCATAAGCAAACAAGTGACATTTTCTGGTTCGATGTCTCTGCTAGTGAGTGCGAGTCATAAATCAACCTAAGGAACATTTCTTGTGTCAGCTAAGGTATACAGTTTTATGAGATGTGTGTCTTATATGACCTTGATAATTTTTTCAAGCAAAAATATTTTGTGAATGGTAAAGCATGCCGGTGCCATTTGACTTTATAGTCTTGATAAGGTTTTCGAGAGAAATACATTAATAAAAGCTACAAAACTCATTGAGTGTGAAACAAGAACAGTAGGCCAGTTAGGCTTATTTCTCTGAGCTGAGAAATCAGAAAATGTGTGTGAGAGCATGCATGTGTGCATGTACATGTAATTATCAATTGTAAAAATTAAATCAGAGGAGCATGTTTTTGAAAAATTAAAAATGTTTGGATTCTGGCTATGCTTTAATTTTATGCATTGGCACAGGAGACAGCTTCCTGAATAGGATACCAGTAGCATAGACACGAAGATCAATAATTAATAAATGGGCTCTCATGGAACTGAAAAGCTTCTGTAAGGCAAAGGACACGGTCAAAGGACAAAATAGCAGCTTACAGAATTGGAAAAGATCTTCACCAACTCCGTGCCTGATGGAGGGCTGCTTTCCAAATTATATGAAGAACTCAAGAAACTAGATATCAAAAAACTAGATAATCCAACTTAAAATGGGATACTGATCTAAACAGAGAATTCTCAACAGAAGTCTAGAGCAGGGAGGGGAGCAATGGGGCAGCTCATTGGAATATGAAATAGAGTCTCCTTGCTTGGAGAATACTGTTTATCCTAAAAAGGCTTGCAACATTTAGTTAATTGGAGTTTGAAATTTTTTAATCTTGTACAAAGTACTAATGAATTGGCTACATTTGTACTTTTGAAAAGCAGGTACACTAGAAAAATCGTTTTTTAAAGAAGTAAATGACTCTTTGGTCTACTTTCCCCACTAGATATGTAATCTCATTTTCATCTAATTTGTAGCCTTCCATTTTTTTCCCTTTACTTACTATTCTCCTATGTCCTTATTCTCCCCCAAAGTTAATATTTGAAGAGCAAGAATTAATAGCATAAATAAATAAATATTTTCTGATCTACTGGCTTTTAGATATTTTCTGTCCTTTTCTGCAATGTTCTCTTTAAAAATAGACCTAAACAGCCGGGCTGTAGTGACGCACACCTTTAATCCCAGCACTCAGGAGACAGAGACAGGCAGGTGGATCTCTGTGAGTTCGAGGCCAATCTGGTCTACAAGAGCTAGTTCCAGGACAGGCTCCAAAGCTATAGAGAAACCCTGTCTCGAAAAACAAAAACAAACAAACAAAAGACCTAAACAATGACATAACCAGTTGCCATGCAGAAAGGGATGGGGGAAGTCTCTCAGGGCCTCACCTCTACATCAAGAGCTATAGACAAAGATGGCTGAGAAAGGATGAATTAATTTTCTTCAGACATGAGCACCTCAAATAGTTATCCAATTCCAAGTGGTGAACCCTAAAAACAAACACATACAAGTAACGTTAAATGAACTCAACAGATTTTGTATGTATATATTCGTTTGCATAGATATTTGCATTGATATGCAGCAATATTAATTACAGAGTAGGAGGCTCTTTGAGAGGGAGTGGTGTTTTTGTGGGTTCATATGGGAGGGATTGGAAGGAGGGAAAAAAAGGTAGAAAGGAAGCAATTGTGTTTCAGTTAAAAAACAATCCCGAAATACTGGGGCTGGATAGATGTCTCAGTGGTTAAGAGCCTGCACTGCTATTATAGAGGACCATAGTTTGATGGTTATCAGGTGGTTCACAACCTCCAGTACCTTCAGTTCCAAGAGGGCCTGAAATCCTCCTCTGGACTCTGTGGGTCCTGCACTCACGTGCAAAGACCTACATTCATTCTCTCTCTCTCTCTCTCTCTCTCTCTCTCTCTCTCTCTCTCTCTCTCTCTCTCTCTCTCT
>NW_026071442.1:0-2762 GCF_014885135.2 Alexandromys fortis
CCACTGAGACAGTGGGGCTGATCTATCGGGACCTCACCGAGGCCAGCTGGACTGTGACTGAAAAAGCATGGGATAAAATTGGACTCTCTGAACATGGCGAACAATGAGGGCTGATGAGAAGCCAAGGACAATGGCACGGGGTTTTGATCCTACTTCATGTTCTGGCTTTGTGGGAGCCTAGCCCTAGTTTGGATGTTCACCTTCCTAGACCAGGATGGAGGGGGGAGGACCTTGGACTTTCCACAGGGCAGGGAACCCTGACTGCTCTTTAGACTGGAGAGGGAGGGGGAGAGGAGTGAGAGGAGGGGGAGAGAAATGGGAGGCTGGGAGGAGGCAGAAATTTTTTTCAATAAAAAATAAATAAGAAAAATTCTGAATGGGCCCCTGGTTCTTGGGGTCAGCATAGACATGGTGCAGCTACTTGGTTTCCAAAAGAAGTCAGCCTGTATACAGATCCACGCTTGAGACCTCACCTCATCAGTTCAGATGAGCAGGAAGCTGAGTACTGCTGGTGCCGCTGAGATTCTTACTGAATCATGTCAGTCCCTCAAGAGTCACAGAGAAAAAATCCCATTAAAAATTAAGAAAATAAAAGACCCCTTGACCTTCCATGTCTTCAAAGATTGTATTTTAGACAATCATAAGCACTCATGACAATTGGTGTGGAATTTCTTGGTATTTAGTAGTCACAGAGAACTAAAATCCATAGTAATAAAAAGGATTCTGGTTTCTGTGTCGTCATTTAGGCTTAATGTCCCCAACTTTGCTGGTGTTTAGGATTCTCTAAGCAGTCCAGTTTTGTCCCTACTGTGGCTTTGCTAGAGTATGGACTCTGTGGCTTTGGTGTGTAGGGATTCTCTTGTAATAAGAGGAGGGTTGGGCTACATTCCTAGCACCCGGCCGCCCACACGGCTAGCTGCATCCCGCCACTCTGTAGCAGTGGGAGCGGTGGGGCTGCGTCCCGCCACCCAGCTGCTCGCACGGCTAGCTTTATACCTGGAAATAATTACATGGAAACTGTATTCTTTTAAATTCTGTCTGGCCCATTAGTTCCAGCCTCTTATTGGCTACTCTTACATATTGATCTAACCCATTTCTAATAATCTGTGTAGCACCATGAGCTGGCTTACCAGAAAAGATCTTAACCTACGTCTGTCTGGAGTGGGAGAATAATGGCGACTCACTGACTCAGCTTCTGTCTCCCAGCATTTTGTTCTGTTTACTCCACCCACCTAAGGGTTGGCCTATCAAATGGGCCTAGGAAGTTTCTTTATTAATTAACCAATGAAAGCAACAGATTAGAAAGAAATCACTCCCACATCATTTCCCCTTTTTCTTTTTAAACAAAAAAGAAGGCTTTCATTTTAACATAGTAAAATTACATATAGCAAAACAGTTATCAAGCGAGAACTACAGTTACAAAATCCCCATTAAAGCTGTATATATTATTACAATCTGTCTGCATTCATTTACGCTGATACACCCTTCTCTTAAATCACTTCCATGTGCCGAGTGATGGCAATTTGCTCTAACTAAAATCTCACCTCTTCTTCTTCCTATCATTTCTCTCTTTTCCTTTCTTTCTCTTGTTCTTAATTTATTTCTTCTCGTAGGGACCTTCCAACATGCTTTTAATGATTTTTGGTAGTCAATCAACTCTTATGAAATGCTTAATGTAGGGTATCTTTAATTGACAAAACAGCACAACTCATCTAATCTAAAAAACAGATGAATAAATGACTTGTATGCCTTTTCCATTTTCAGTGAGTCTAATTTAAGAATCTGGGTGGCAGGGTAGAGGGGGATGAATTCACAGAAAGCCCTGGAGATTATCTGCAAAATCTTTTTCATTGATGGTTTAATTTTATTAACAAGGTAAGCAGGAATGAACCATGAGCAGCAGAAACTATTAAAATATATTTATGTACTCATGATAGTACACATAAACTACACCATCATTAAAAATCACGTTTTAAAAAATGTATTAACCAAAGAAAATGTTCTAGCATAAGGGAAAATATAATATTCAAAAGTTTGTATTATATGAATAAATAAATGTTTCTGTAAACATATATGTAGAAGTACAATAGAGAGAAATCACCCAAATGTAATAGTAATTCTGTCAGAATAATTTTCTTTGCTGTGGTGGTTTTTTTATGTCTATCCCATATTTTAATAAAGAAGACACCAAATGCCTCTTTAAAGAATAACAGCCCACTCCATTATCCTAAACACAATAATAAATTTCAATAAGTTTAATATATAAACCAACCAAACAAGTAAATCCCTCCTGGTCTGATGAGATCATAGAAAATATTTTAAGACATCAAAAGGAAATGCACACACACACACATTACAAACAATGATAAAACTCAACTCTAGTAAGCATAAAAAGAGTTTTTAAGGTTAGGGTAATTTTCAACTTATAAAATCTTGTTTACATTCCTACAGGCATGCAATCACCTCTACTCTTTTGGGCTCTTGGAAGCTGCTCACAAAATCACTTGTGCACGTGTCAGCCTTTGGGAAGGAACTGTGCTGCCAACTGTCTTTCTTTGGAAGTACGTAGGCACATGTGCAGTAAGATAGGCTGGAAGGATAGTTCCACTATTTCCAATGGATGTTTATTAAGACCCCACTATGTAAACGTATTAGAGAACACCGAAGAAAGTGTTTGCTTATAGCAATCAAGGTAATTCCAGAGAATGCTAGGTACCAGGAAGGAAATAACCAAGAATTTTTTTTTTTTTTTTTTTTTTTTT
>NW_026071443.1:0-2762 GCF_014885135.2 Alexandromys fortis
CCTTACTAGACCTGGATGGAGGTGGGTGGTCCTTGGACTTCCCACAGGGCAGGGAACCCTGATTGCTCTTTGGGCTGAGGAGGGAGGGGGACTTGTCTGGGGGAGGGGGAGGGAAATGGGAGGTGATGGCGGGGGTGTGTGTGGAAGAGACAGAAATCTTTAATAAATAAACAAACAAACAAATAAATAAATAAAGGCTCTTTGCTTCAAAGAAATAGTCAAACAGAAACTTTATTTTCTCAAGTCGGTGTTATGATTCTGTCTAACAAGACAAGTGAGGAGAAATACACAACCAAGGTAAGCTGGATTTAGAGATCTATCAATTTATCTCTCCATATTCACTCCCAAATTTGCTCCCATGGCCTTAAGGCATTCAGAAGAGATCAAAGAAAAGAAATATCTAAGTCAGAAGAATCAAAACTCCAACTTCCTGTTTTATACATCTGTTTATCCACCATAAGCTTCATACAGCAGGTAACTCCCTAAGGCCATTCTTAACTTAGTAAAAATTAACAATTTCTACTCTAAGAAAATACAGCTATCCTAAAGGAATTCAGTTCTGAATATTTAATTCCTCATCAGAGACTAAGCTCTTACACGTGAAAGATTTTACTCTTGAGGAACCAAACAGCTACATCTCAGATAGACTGCTTGATTCACAACAAACGAGCACTGAAAAATGAAACAGCAACAATGGACAAAGCCCAAACCTTGATTTGAATGTCATAATTCCTAGGCCATGAGAGCAGTACACTTGGAGGCAATATAATTCAAACAATTCAATTTTGAAAAAGAAACAGAAAATTGAAACTTTTTACCTTATAATAAACTAGTGTGTGCTTATTTATAGCATATTTATATAGAAAATAAATAATATGACTTTTATTGACAAGATAGATTACTAACATCAGCATTTACTTGAAGGTATAAGTACAAATGACATTTAATTTAAATATTTGAGCACTTTCTATATTCTCCTGCCCATGAACATGTTTCAGTGAAATATGCATTTTATAAGTGCATATTTGGTCTATATAAGACTATAGTTATTTTATAGATAAACACATAAATTTTGCACTCACAGCTTTAACTGTTACAAAGAATTCTAACAAGTGTTATCTATTACAGCAGATTAAATTCATATTTTTTTATTGTTAGACACAGAAGTTGACTCTATAATGTTACCAAGATATGCATATTTATTTGAATTTTGGTGGCTAATTGTCAACATAATACATCTACACAAACCACTTTTACTTTCATCATGTTATCCAAAAAAAAAGACAGTCAAAGAGAAAGAGAGAAAGAGAAAAGAACTAAACTCCTTCAAGTTCATTTGACAGAGACATAAACCATTTGTATTTATTTTTTCACTACAAATAAGATCAGAGACTAAATATAGCTAGCACTCTTAATCCCTTAAATGCGGTTTGGAGTTCTCAAAATATACACATTTGAATTAGTACACGTGACATTAAAATATTAATCACTACATCTTTCCATGAAGTAGCACTCCTATTCTTATTTTACAAAGATGAAAGTAGATCAAGGAGGTAAAATGGCACAACCACAGTCAGTGAGTGTCATAAGCAATGCAAGATCAACATTCTTTAACAATAATATCTTCAACTTGAGTGATTTTGTCATGGGCCATGGATAAGAGATGAGAGGATGAGGAACTGGATAAAATTTTAACACAAAAAATATATAGTGGATGAATAATGAAACAAGAAACGTCATCAGGAGAAACAAATTTATCAAACTGAAGAGTAAATTCATGACCAAGAATGACAATCCAGTCACAGGTGACCTCGTTACTGAATAATAAACAAAATAAAAAGTCTTAGATATGATAAATTCTAATGGAACCAGATAAATGGAGATAGTACTAATAGTTTGGGCATGATCTCAAACATTATCCATTTAAAGATAAACTACTCAACCAGTTTTACAAAACAAAATTTTCTTCCTTGCTCACTTGTCTAAATTTTTTGGTCAACGTGCTTTAAAAAAGATGTATGAAAAGGCAGTTAGGTGATATGAGCAAATGAACCACCCCCATATACACCTGAATTTCCGTCTAATAGACACAAAACACACTAGCTCTCAGAAATAAAATGAATGGTTAGTTATGGATGAAGCAATTTAGTTACACACAAGGAAAGGAAGTTTGGTAGTGATACATTTTGGTTTCAAAACACAGTCCAGGCAGATGTAAACCGTAATGCATCTGCCCCAAAGCTTAAATACAGCGCCCATTATCACATAATGCAATATTCTTCATAAAACCAGTCTAGACAGAAATAATCTGCTGAAGTCTGAAATATTTTTCTTTTATGATTATGAACAGACACAGAGCAACGACATACTTAAAGCATTAAATTATATCCACACAAGGATTTTACTTCTAAAGGAGTTTCATTCTTTGCGAATTAAAATTTGGCAAAATTCACAGCATGATCTCTTTATTGGACCCCACTCCTATCTTCTCTGTTTTATGCATGTACTCAAAAGATAATATATATATGTATGTATATGTGTGTGTGTTTCTTTCAAAAATACTGTTGCAATGATTCCTGAGACATTTTGTAATTTAATGTCATGTTCCTTATTTACAACAGTGAAGACTACCAGAAATACCATAAGAAATGTCTTAGTACTCTTGGAAAACTAAAATTCAATTTGTTACTAGCTTATTAATTATCTTTATTCAGGGCTCCAGGGATTTGAGCTGAAGGAAAAATTCCCTTGAGGAGAGATAG
>NW_026071444.1:0-2760 GCF_014885135.2 Alexandromys fortis
AGAAGAGTATAACAAGTCCAAGGACAAGTGCACCTTTGTGACTGATACTCCTATGCTAAACCATGTAAAAAATATTGGTGCTTTTATTTCTGAGGCAAAATACAAAGGAACCATTAAGGCGGATCTTTCCAACTGTCTGTACAAGCATATGCCGGCCACTATTGAAAGCGTCTTTGCAAGAGAAGTATCCCAGCTTCAGAGTGAGGTTGCCTACAAGCAGAAGCATGATGCTGAGATGCTGAGAAGGGGCTCTCGGATTATGCCCACATGAAGGAACCTCCAGAGATGAGACATGCCATGGAGGTCAACAGACACCAGAGCAATATTTCTTATAGAAAAAATGTGCAGGACACCCACACATATACAGCGGAACTTGAGAGACCGGATATCAAGAAAGCTACTCAGATCTCCAAGATCATAAGCAATGTAATTTATCTGAGTCTTGTGCAGATGCAACTTTTTATTTTGAAGGAAGAGAGAGCACACCATTGTGTGGGTTGGGTGGTTAATACAATTAACATAATAAAATCATTTGAATTAATGAAAAAAAAAAAAGAACCAGTTGATTCCATTTTTAGTCCAGTCATCTTGTAGATGTGTTTATAAGAAAGAAAAAAAAATGTTTTTGTTTTTCTAGACAGGGTTTCTCTATGGAGCTTTGGAGCCTGTCCTAGAACTCACTCTGTAGACCAGGCTAGCCTCGGACTCAGAGATCCCCCTGCTTCTGCCTCCTGAGTACTGGAATCTAAGGCATGTGCCAGCACTACTTGGCTTTAGTTTATTTCGGCAAGAAAAGAAAATTCAAATGCTAAGAACAAACTCTAAGCCACAAACGCTGATGCAGTCTCAGCCACACAACAAATTGTGAACACAGCCTGAGGTACATGAGACCCTTGCTTCAAACAAACAAGCAAAGGAATATTAAAACTAACAGGGAAAATGTCACGGCCACCCTCAACCCGCAAGGATGATGCGACACCCGGAGCTCTTCTCACTGCAGTTTTATTCAGAACTTTATTCATAGCAATCTATCTCTATCTCCTTCTCTCACCGAGCAAACCTCTCCCAGCAAGTAGGCATGGGCTACCAACCCCGAACTGCCAGGTGGGCACCGCCCATAGGTCCATGCATATGCAAGCAGCTGATAATCAATGCGTGATCATAGCATAGGTCAGGCCTTAGCCTAATCTCAGGAGCTGATTATACATCTCCATCAGGTGTGACTCCACACAGCTCGCTACAGGAAAAAAAATACGAGTTCAAAATAAGTGGGTCACAACCTCTCTCTTTGTGATGTTAGGACAGAACCTAAAGCCTTGAACATATAAAGGACTCTATCACTAACTATGATCTCCTCCCTCCCTCCATTTAGTTTTTTGTTTTTCGAAGCAGATCTATGTAGCCTGACTGGCCTCAAAACCCAAAGTGAGCCACCTTCCTCAAGAGCTGGGATTACAAATGTAAATTGCATCACTAACCACACCAGCCCTAACCCTTTTTTTCCTTCTATTTTGAGGTATGGTTTCGCTAACTGCCCAAACAGGCCTGGAACTTGAGGCTCTCCTGTCTCTAATTCCCAAGTATCTTGGATTACAGGCTTGAGCCACCAGGCCCAATTAAACCACATTTCTACATTGCTTTAAAAGTACATAAACAAACCAGGTGATGGTGTTATACACCTTTAATCTCAGCATTTGTAGGCTGGTGATGGTGGCGCCTGCATTTAATCCCAGCATTTAGGATGCAGAGGCAGGCAGATCTCTGAGTTCGAGGCCAGCCTGGTCTATAGAGCGAGTGCCAGAACAGGCTCCAGAGCTACAGAGAAACCCTGTCTCAAAAAACCGAGAGCAAGAGCAAGCGAGCGAGAAAGAGAGAAAAGAAAGAACAAAAGAACTAGCAAAAGATGAAGAATGAGGCTGGGCACAGTAGTGCACACCTCTGACCCCAGCACTTGGGAGGTAGAGGCAAATGGATGGATCTCTGAGTTTGAGACTAGCCTGGTTTACATAGTGAGTTTCAGGATAGCTAGGGCTATGTAGAGAGGCCCTGTCTCAAAATAAAGAGAGAGAGAGAGAGATGAAGGGTAGGGGGTGGTGAGAGGCTCAGTGGGTAGAGGCACTTGCTGCAAAAACTGACAACCTGAATTCCATTCCTAGAACCCACATGGTAGAAGAAACAACTCCCACAAGTTGTTCTAATATCTCCACATGTGAACTGTGACATGTGCATACATAAATGTAATCAATTATTTATGAAAAAGTGAAGGATGGGGCCAGGCAGCGGCAGCTCATGCCTTTAAACCCAAAACTAGGGAGGCAGAGGCAGGCAGATGGATCTGAGTAAGATGCTAGCCTGGTCTACAAAGCAAATTCCAGAACAGCCAGGACTACATAGAAAAAGGTCCTGAAATGCCCCCCCTCCCAAAAAAATGGTAAAGGATGGAAAAAAGCTATTAATGACAGGTCAAGAGAAAAAAAGACCAAAATATTACTTATTTGTATCCTATGTTTCATTGGTGATTCATGTTTCTATAAAGAACCTACATGGCTCAGAGTCCCAATTCCAACCCTACTGATAATCACGTAATTTAATCTTTTATTATATTTATATTGGGGATAAAAGTACACATCAAGACACACATGTTAATATCAGAAGACAACTTGCAGGAGTTGGTTCTCCTTTCATCATGTGTCCTGGGGATCTAACTCAGGTCATTAGGTGTGGCAATTAACACCTTAACCCACTGAGTCTTTTTTTTTT
>NW_026071445.1:0-2763 GCF_014885135.2 Alexandromys fortis
GTCCGGTGCTCCAATGTGGGTCTCTGTCTCTGTCTCTGTCTCCTTTCATCGCCTGATAAAGGTTAATATTCAGGAGGATGCCTATATGTTTTTCTTTGGGTTCTCCTTCTTATTTAGCTTCTCTAAGAACCCGAATTATAGGCTCAAAGGACAGTGCATTTTCAAGTGGTAGAATTGTACTTAAGCCAAGGCAGTTTTGAGAAGATCCCTGTACAAACAGATGTGAAAATTCAGAAAGCGATGCCCAAGCCTGACAGCATGATACAGCTCACCACAGTGATATGAGCATGCGTCTTCTTAGATGACTGGTGAGGGACAGAACGGGATACAGATGCAGGGAATGTTAACGGCCGGAGCTGTGCGATGCGATGGGGTTTAGGTGTGTGAGCTGCAGTACAGTAGGTTTGCTACCTGTCCTAGGGAGACAAGCACAATGCTGGCTCATCCTAGATGTGGCACAAATAACAGCAAAGCAAGGATTCCACCCATACTCAGCATGGTGAATCAGTGGGAGAATGCACCTCTAGGAAAGGGTTTACCTCCCAAATGGCCTCCATTACCAAAGTTCCACCTTTGCACAAGTGATCACTTCTTAGAAGCTGCAAAGATGGCATCCTGCCTTCAGCTAACTTTCAACTTACACCACCTATCCGTGAGAACCACGTGCAGCTGGGAGAAGGTGTGGCCCGTCATGAGGGAGCTAGAAGCTGGAATTCAACGTGGGCATCGGCAGAGCACTCAGAATCACAGATGCTCGGAATCTGTGACACCCGGAAAACAGTGCTCTACAACATGGTGTGGCTGTGGTCATAGTCCAGGATTTGTGTTTCAGCTTTACCAGTTTAACATGTGTGAACGAAACCATAATTTAGTTCTACCAACAATCACACTGTCACAAAAGTGCCTCGTCCATGGAGATGTAGACAAAGTCAAGTGTTTTAATAGATGCAGGGTTAGAGAAGGTCCCGTCACAAATGAAATATTCATTAATATTAGCAATGAAAATAAGAGAAAGAAAAAGTAGAATAACTAACTACCAGCAATCTCCCCAGGTGATTCCGGGAGGAAATTCATACCCAAAAGGAAGAGATAAGAGTGGTTTTCACATCATAGTGAGTGAGGTGATCCAGACCCAGAAAGACAATCATCATATGTACTCACTCATAAGAGCTTTTAGACATAAAGCAAAGAAAACCAGCCTACAATTCACAATCCCAGAGAACCTAGACAACAATGAGGACCCTAAGAGAGATATAATCTACGTGGGAAGTAGAAAAAGACAAGATCTTGAGTAAGTTGGGAGCATAGGGTCCATGGGAGAGGGTATAAGGGGAGGGGAGGAGAGAAAAAGATATCGCTCAATACAAACAAAAAATAAAAAGTAAAACAAGCAAACACACAAAAAGAGTGGTTTTCAATGCCATGAGCAGGAAGTCATGTGATGGTAAGTGGAGTCCTGCTGCACCGTTGCTGGGAAACAGAACCTTAGGGAATGTTTGGGTCTCGAGGGTTCTGCTGTCCTTCTGCATGCACACCATGACTGTGGGAGCAGGTATCTCAGGGTAGCTTTCTGACTGGACTGTCCTGTGCTAACTCTCCAGGGCTTGATAGTTCTGCTTCTCTTAAGATATTAATCTTTCCCCTCCCACTTCACCATCCATCGTGGCTCCCCTTGTCCCTTCTTCACAACTGATACAGTAGGAAGGCCCTCCCTCACTAGATGGAGTGCCTTTATCCTGGGAATCCCAGCTTCATGATCTGAAAAAAGCAAATATCTTTTCTTTATAAACAGTCTAGTTAGTATCAGGGATTATTGTAGCAACATAAGAGCTACAAATTAATGGGAGAGTCCAGTCTTTTCTGTCTTACTTTATTTATTTGTTTGTTTGTTTATTGGTTTCTCTGTGTAGCATTAGCCATCTTGGAACCTCCTTATAGACCTGACTGGCCTCGAACTCAGAGATCCACTTGCCTCTGTCTCCCAATATGCGATTAAAGTCATATGCCACCACCGCTTAACTAGTCCAGCCTTTTAAAAGAAGAATGGCCATGGAAGAAATTAGGCAGAAGTGGATTTATTTTGATGGGTGCACAAGCTAATGACAGGTTGGAGGAAAAATGGTAACCGTGAGGAGTTAAGAGTCAAAATGATTAAAGTGTTACCTGGGTAAAATCAATCTCCAAGATGCAGGGTCAGAAATTGAATCCAAGTTTGATTCCAAAGCTTCTGACCTGACCTCTGCCCAGGATAAATGTAGGAGACAGCTGGCCAGAGCAGAGGAGAAAAAGCAGAATCTGAGGCGCCCAGCAAACAGGGCAGAAGGAAAGAAAAGCCTCAGGCAGACACAAGGAAGCAGCTACTTAGGCCTAGGGAGGCAGGAAGGGAGAGAGGGTGGATGTAGAGGTGAGTATATTAGGGAGGAAAGGAGAGAGGGTGGATGAGGAGGCGAGTATATTAGGGAGGAAGGGAGAGAGGGTGGATGAGGAGGCGAGTATATTAGGGAGGAAAGGAGAGAGGATGGATGAGGAGGCGAGTATATTAGGAAGCCAAGCAGACGCTCTCCGAAGTCTCTACTCCTATTAACCTGAAATCAAGGAACCAGCAGAGAGAGAAGAGAGTAAGTAGTCAGGCTTAAGATGAGGACGAATTTCCTGAGAAACCTCCACACTGCTTTCCAGAGTGGTTGCACAAGTTTGCATTCCCACCAGCAATGGATGAGTGTACCCCTTTCTTCACAACCTCTCCAGCAAAGGCTATCATTG
>NW_026071446.1:0-2768 GCF_014885135.2 Alexandromys fortis
CACGCCTTTAATCCCAGCACTCGGGAGGCAGAGGCAGGTGGATCTCTGTGAGTTCGAGACCAGCCTGGTCTACAGAGTGAGTTCCAGGACAGACTCCAAAACCACTGAGAAACCCTGTCTCGAATAAAAAAAAAAAAAAAAAAAAAGAAAGAAAAAAACGCAAGGACTCCTCTTACTGAACAGACTGGAGTTTTCTTACTAATTATTAAGTGTTGCAAATAGCTAGCATAATGATCAAATCTACTCTGCCTATCAGAATTCAAAAGGCCACTATTAAAATATTCAATCATGAATTTGAGAGAGAAAGGAGAGAGATTAGAGGGAATAAGGGAATGGGGAAAATTATGTAATTATATGTTAATTTCAAAAATACTAAAGTAATCAAACAAAAATAACCAGTCTTATTGATGAGGATTCGTACAAAGATAAAAAGCAAAATGTTTCAACATTAAGTTGTAATTAAAATGAAATTGACAGTGATTCAGCCAAAATTATGTTATTACTTTAATTTCCATTCCAAGTTAATAAAAGTCCACCGTAAATTTTTATCAAAACATACTATGGTCTAAAAACATAGTGCTACCAATAAAGGAATTTGAATTTTGAATATAGTAGTCTATATTATACATAAATATGCATCATTACAAACTGCCAGAATATTAAACCATAACCGTGAACATATTAATTGCAGCATTAGTATGTATGAGTCTTAGGTTAGAGAAATGAACAAACTTTGCAGAGTTTGGCAAAGTTTCCAGTCATGTGCTTCTTTGAAACTTCGTGAAAGACATACATGCTTAGTCATGTGTCCTGCACTATCCAGATCAGATCAAGGCTGAACAACTGCACAATGTCACAGGTTAAGCATGCTCTGAAAATATTTCCTCCGGGAAAATAGCTCCCATTCTTCCTCTATGTATAGCCTGTTCTGCTCCTTCGCTTTAGGACCCACTGCCACATTGGAGGCTAGGTCGATGACTGTCCACAGCAAAGTGAGCTGACAGTCGTATCCCACCGTTTATCACCCAGACATTTCAGAGTTAAGGCTGAGATTTTTACCCAAATAAGCCTTGGATTGAAACCCTGAAAGGCATCAAATGAAGATGTTTTCTCTACCTCTGTTAGGTCTCTTCATCTATCATGTTGCATTGCCAGTTCTTCATGACGTACAGCTTTTCTTCTTGTAAATATGTAAATTTTTAAATGAATACATGGAAAGACCAACATCTCTAATTCTAGCCACAAACCACAGGTTAAATGCTGTCCCATATATTTTCTTGTTCTTAAAACGCCTCATAATAACAACACAAAGAGTCAGGTTCATGAGTAGTGGCTTCTGGTTTACTCTGTCCAAAACAGTGAGAGTCCTGACACATTACAGGACTCTTACATCAAACTGTTTACTGGTTTCTTCTCTCTCTAAGTCTCACCCAAACAAAACAAAGCTATACCCTTTGGTGCTATCGATTTTCTACATCCAAAGCTTTAAAAAAAAATGCAAAGTAGGGGTATGCCAAGAGGAGCTCGTCTAAATTATTCTTTTTTTTAAACCACGATAATGTCGCAAATGAAAACAACCTGCCACACACAGGGCTAGTAAAAGGAGGATAATAAAGAAACAAACATCTCTAAACTTGGGTTTTGCTGCCCAGTCCCTCCATCTGCCAACTAGTTGTGAAACAAGCTTTAGGAAAACACGAACAAGTTTCCTGACCTGTCAGTGTCTACCAGACTTTCAGGACCTTAGCAGTAATTGTGTTCTGTTTGCAGAGAAACCTACAGGAATGAATTCATCACCAGCAAAACAAACTCTGGTCAGGAACGGGTTTTCTCAAGGGGCTTTGAATTTGGTTAGAAACTCGGGGTTTTGTTCATAGAGGTAATGCCTGGAAGACTCTTCACATTTGTGCTGGAAATGACAGGGAGGATGGTCTCTAGAGGCCAATCATCCAAACAGCCCCAAATCGCCTCCCACTTGGTTTCTGAAACTGAGTTACAATTTGGAACTAGGCTATAATTGCCCCTTCCCTTGTCTTTTTATGGTGACCACGACCACCACCACTACCTAAGAAGTTTGTTTTCTTTCAGCTGGAACTGCAGACCCTCTCACCAAGAACCACACTAGGAGCCCTGCTCCTTAGTGGAACAACGCTATGGGCATCGCCAATCGCTCCCCCAGCCACAAAAGGCAGCCAGATTGACAAGGAGACCCACCTCCTGCAACGTTGGCCCTCACTGGAGCCCTGGGCCGCTTAGGCTGCCTGAGTTACGCAGCCTCAACCCGACACCTCACCTCTTCCAATCCAGTTCCCCCGGGTGGAGAGGGGCGGAGTACAGAGGGGGTAGAATACCGGCAGGGGTGGGGGGGAGGGGAAACAATTCTAGTTCTAAAACGCCAGGATGCAAGTGGTGAGACCACAAAGCATGCGCGACACACACACATACACACACACACACACACACACACACACACACACACACTTCTCTGTAAGCCCTACTGCTCAGGTTCAATGCCAAGAGATGACAGAATTAAAGGAGGAAGTGAAGAATGGCGACACTCGGGGTGGCGCGAAGGCCCAGAGTTGCTGGAAACCTTTGGAAAGGGGCAGGGGATGCTTCAGGAATTGCGAAAGTGAGAAAGTCCCAGACATCTCTCCTTCCCCCTAGCTGGATACTCCTGTCATCACCCAGAATAGACCTTTTTTTTTTTTTTTTTTTTTTTTTTTTTTTTTTTTTTTTTTTTTTTTTTTTTTTTTTTTTTTTTTTTT
>NW_026071447.1:0-2767 GCF_014885135.2 Alexandromys fortis
GTAGACCAGGCTGGTCTCGAACTCACAGAGATCCGCCTGCCTCTGCCTCCCGAGTGCTGGGATTAAAGGCATGCGCCACCACCGCCCGGCTTCATCTGGGATTCTTGTCTTTGGCTCTGTAACTCACTATCTTACTGGTGGATTCCAGATGTTGTGGTCATTTCTACATCAGTTGTTGAGAACAGCAGGAGAAAGAACTTGTAGTTTTATAAGTCCCTTAAGCCTTGAACCTCTTGCTAAGTAAAAGCTACCTCAAATAAGTTCTTTGTAATGTTGGTATGAGCGGTTATATTTTAGAGAACTCCAAAGAATGGTAGAAGAAGACACACGAGACACCTTTGAAGGGTTCTTGGAAACCGAACAGCCCTTAACTTGTTCTGAGACACAAAAAGACTAGAAGCTCTTATTTTCCATTTCCCTTGAAATGGTATGGGGTTGTCAGGGGTAGGCCACATTGAAATGCAGGCTGGTGTTTCCCTGCATTCCCAGTGCTGCTGGCTCAGTGTGCCTGGAGATTCCAGGAGAGCTGTCCTGCCTGCTCCTACTTCACACTGTGTACCTTGACATGTACCGTTGTCTTCTCAGAAATGTAGGGTGAGTCCTATGTTATTGCAGAGGTAGAATCCTGAGGAACAACCAGTAGGCCAGAGGTTTAACATATGACTCTAGCTTTCATGCCTTGTGTTGAGAGTCTCCAGAGGATTGGTACGCTCTTTCTTCAAGTCAGGGTCTTTGCATTTTGAGAACTGTGTTATTTGCATTTAAGATACTGTAATTATTACCACAAAGGAAATCTCAGTATTTTTCTAAGAAATACAATTAGTTAATATTCCTGGAGATACTGATTAATGTCCAGATGCCGTTCCTAAGATTAGAGAATATCTGTATAATGCAAAGTATTCTAGTAATGAAGTAAAGGTAGGAACAGTAATGTCTTCTTTCCTAAGCCATGGCAGGTTCTCCATCTGCCACCTCCTCCTCCTCATCTTTGATATGAGTAATTACCAGAGTTTACACAATCACAGATAATATTGAGGGAACTTTTGCACTGGTCTTTAAGTAGCAAGCTTAATCTATCCACTTTTGAGTATGATTATTGATCGCATTTCCTTTTTCTCCTTCAAGACGGGGTTTCTCTGTGTAACACCCTTGGCTGGCTTAGAACACTTTGTAGACCAGGCTGGCCTTGAACTCCCAGAGATCTGCCTGCCTCTGTCTCCCAAGTGCTAAGTTAAAGGCCTGTACCACCATGCCTGGCTGTTGATCAATCCACATCACAGAAAAGACAACCCAGCGAGCTGTTCACTGCTGTGTACAGAAAGGGCCTTTTTTTTTTTTTTGGTTTTGTTTGTTTGTTTTAAGTCCAAATCTTGAGTTTTACAAATGCAGAAAAGTTCTGACTTTCCTCTTTACAGAATTGGTTCCAAGAACAATGAGAGTGCTGTCTGAAGGAGCTTACATCCCAATGCAAGTGTCCTAGATGTGGAGATAGTTTTCTCTAGCTGACTTGAGAGATCTTCCAGGAGACCCAGAGGTTGGATCTCACTACAAGAGGGACAGAGCCAAATGGCTACATGTGAACTAGACTTTTAGAGGGAGCACTGAGGTGGACAAGCCAAGGTAGTTCCAGACACTTCCACTAGAGAAAACAAGTGAGAGAATGGACATGCTTGCTACCCCAACAGGATGCAGAAACTGCATAAAAAAGCATCCACTTAACACTCCTGGTCCTTGCAGACTACCAGAGCGCTGCTGTAAAAGAGGATGCAGCCTGAGGGAATCATCCTCCTCAGGCTCTCTGCCGTTGTCCTTGTTCTTGGCTGTCTTCTCATGAGGGCATCATATTGCCCCTGCTTTCATGTTTAGAATATAATGGGGGCCAGCCTGCCAGATCCATTCTAGGTTCAGTTTATGGTAGCCCTACAGACACTCTATTAGCCTTGGCCTGCATGTCCTACGTGTGGACTCAGCCAATTTCCACCATCAGTAAAGCCCTTCTCATGACTTTTTAGTTTAATGGTGGGCACAGAGACAAGAGAGACAAACTTACACAGTTCAAGTTCCTGAATTTATATCAGATGGACGTGAAGGGGACAAAGTTGATTACATTGAGAAATACTGAATTCACCAAGTATTCGTTGATTGAAGTGTGTTTAGCTTTGTGTTAGCATCCGAGGTTGTTGGAGTTTTCCCAGCTCTGAAGTCATGCTCCCTGCTTAACGAAAGGGCCTCTGAAGTAAAATTGACCTGTGCCCCAAAGGGGAGGCGCTCAATGCCACTTAGCCGTTCTAGATTGGTGAAATAAGGATGAACGGGAAACATTGATGGGCTTCTTAGTGACTCATGTGATGATTATTTCATTGTTTGAAGGGCTGGATGTTGTGTAATCAACGACTATTCCTTCTCTGAGCCTTTTATTTTTTTATTCCAAAATCTGGGATTTTCCATCATTTTGTCAATCTTCCTGGAGGCATGCTCTGGCTATTCAAATACTCCCTGGGACTGGCGGGGCCTGAGAGAGTAGCTACGTCTACCGTTCTCTTCTTAGGAGGGCGGGGACACTGGGTTGCTCTCTGGTAGCATGGCTGAAAGCTGTCCTCAGTCATGCAGTGTTGTTGCCTCTGTTCATTTTGCCTTTCAGAGGCAATATATTGCCCTCCTTTTCTTCTTCTTCTTCTTCTTCTTCTTCTTCTTCTTCTTCTTCTTCTTCTTCTTCTTCTTCTTCTTCTTCTTCTTCTTCTGTTTTTTTTTGTTTGTTTGTTTTTTT
>NW_026071448.1:0-2759 GCF_014885135.2 Alexandromys fortis
TAGGCAGAGACGATCTACTTTAGGAGTAAGGGAGGAAATCAAGTGTTTCTCAGAGTATGGGAAACCAATAATCTACAAACAGAGTGTTCATAGAATAGCAAAACAAATAAACAATTTTTAAAACAAGAAAGGTAATAGTGGGAGTACTGGAACACCAAGAAAAACAATGACAAGAGTGAGCACTAATGCAGGGCTAGGGAGCTAGCTTGGCGGTTAAGGGCGCTTACTACTTTTGCAGAGGACCTGGGTTCAGTTCCTAGCACACAGGCACATGGCAGTTCACAGCTGCTTGCAACTCCAGTTCCAGGGCGCCTGACAATGAAAAGGAAAACAAAAACAAATTAACAAAAATATAAAGCAAAAAGCTGAACTTCAATAGTTGAAACATTTGACAAGCTGTAGCAAGACAGACAAGGAAGAAAGGGGAATTAGTATTTAAAAAGACACAGAGGCAAGCTAGAGAGATGGCGCAGAAGTTAGAAGCACCTGTTGCTTTCACAGAGAACTCACACTCAGTTTCCAGCCCCTACTCACAACGCCTGTAATTCCAGTTACAAGGGATTCATCCCTCTTTTGGACTCCAGGGGTATTCACATGGCATACATGCAATGCACACGTGCACACGTGTGTACTCTCACACTTAATAAAAATAAGAGACAGGCATAAATTATAGAGGTATTCTATACAACAGTGACTAGAATCAATAATGTGGTAGATATTGCTAACTTCCAAATTTAACAAAGTAGATCTCAGTGGCCCAGGATGTGGTGGCATACACTTATAATGAATAGTTAGTTCAAAGCCAGCCTGGGCTACATATACAGCCCCCTGTCTCAAAAAATAAACAAGGGGTTAGGGGAAAGAGATAGAGACAAAATAAATAAAAAAACATCAAGAATAAAAAGAATACCTAAATTGCAGCGATGTTATCACAGATATTACATATAACTAAAATCATCAAATAATGCATATTAAATATTTGAAGGTTCTACATTTTAATTATGTTTTAATAAAACTATTTAAAATGGGATACCAAACAGAGCATATCACCACAGTCTCTACTGACATCAAAAGTATCAGTGAATACTTGCAAACAATCTGTCAACATAAATAAAACATAGCAATTCCTTGGAAATCACAAATATCCATAGTATACCCAATATGAAACAATTTGAATGAATATTTAAAAACAATTTTCCTTTTGAAAATTTCAATACATTTATACAAAGTTTACTGATCAGATCAACCTGTCACTACCTCCTTCCAACTCTCCCCAGTGTCTCTTTCTATCTCTTATCCCTCCAGTTCCAAATCCTGTTTTTAAATTTTATTATTAATAACTCCATGAGTCCAGTTACTGCTGCCTATGTTAACATTAGTTCTATGCCTATCTAAAAGAAAAAAAAAAAAACACCCTCAGGAAGTAACATGGCAATTCAGCAATACAAAAACCACCCAAAGACAAGCACAAAATAGGAAAACTTCAGGCCAACATCACTCATACAATAGAAGCAAATATTTAATGTATACACAGGGCTGTAAGCCCAAGTTAAAAATTAAAATTTTAATTTATAATTACTTTAAAAATTAATCTTCAGACTCGGGTACTTTAAATTGAGAGGTAAACTAAGCATTTAAAGAATATTTAATGTTAGTTCTATGCTTGCTTAGGTAATATATATATATATGTAATATATGTTGGTTCTATGCTTATCTCAAGAAAACAAAACCTCAGGAGGTAACACCCCAACTTGGTGATACTGAAACAATTCAAAGACAACACACAAAAGAAAATTACAGGCCAACATGTGATTGAAGAAAAATCCCTAAGATACTAGCAAATATATTTTAGCAATATATTTTAAAAATACCACTGGCCAGGCAGTGGTGGCACTCACATTTAATCCCAGCACTCTGGAGGCAGAGGTAGGCAGATTTCTGTGAGTTCAGGCCGGCCTGATCTGTAAAGTGAGTTCCAGGACAGCCAGGACTGTTACACAGAGAAACCCTGTCTCAAAAAATACAACAACAAAAATACCACTAACAAATGAACTTATTGCAAGGACATGAGACTTATTCCAAAAATTAAATATATATAAACTACTACATATACAGATAAGTTTAAAAGAAACCTACAGAAAGGATGATTAGCGCTAGCAAATAAGTTTAAGGTTTTGGGATACAATAACAACAAACACATCAATTAAATGTCTATACCCTTACAGGGAATTATCTGAAAATTAAATTAAGAAAAAAAATCTATTTACAATGGCATCATTAAGAATCAACTTAGCCAAAAAAAAAAAAAAAAAAAAAAAAAAGAATCAACTTAGCCAAAGAAGTGCATTCAAAGCTTACCATAAGGAATCACTGGGGGACTAAGGGTACGCTAAATCCTATTACAAAGCTAGATACGTTATACCTTCACTCAACCATCTGTATTTTTAAAAAATGAAAACTAAGAAAATTTACCAAATACAGCATTTACGGTTTTCTGAATGGGGAATACTATTAGGAAGGAATTACCAAATTCCCTGTCAAGGAGCAACTCCTCAAAATGAGGAAACATTTTTCTAAAAGCTGCTGTGTCTAGTAACCATATAGGCCTCTACCCAGGACCCTGATTTGTGGGCGCCAAGCACTGGCGGTCTGCAGCTGACAGGTCACCTCGCCACTGGAGTGCCAGTCAAGGCCTGGGGCAAGCTGGAGGCCATCTTCCGGGCCTATGTTCCATGGAGCCTGGCCAAAGTACTACGGGG
>NW_026071449.1:0-2758 GCF_014885135.2 Alexandromys fortis
GGCCAAGCAGTGTTTAAATGAATACAGTTTGTGTGTTGTTATTTCGGGGCATAAGCTAGCCAGGCGGCCAGGGTGCTGGGGACGCAGCCCCGCCGCTCAAATTACAACACACACACACACAAAATAAAAGTCTCAAAAAAGAAAAAACATTAACCTCAAAATGTTATGGAAATACCAAAGCGCCAAAAGTTCCAAAAAAGATTGAAGACAACTTTACAGGTAGTATTTGAAATGACTTGTTGATGAAATGAAAGCAAAAAAAAAAAAAAGTACACAAAGATATTAAAGCATTTTTTAAGAATAAAAGCGAGAAAATCCGAAGGGTGTGTTTCAAAGCACAGAATAGGATCCAGGAAGAGTTCTGAAAGTACTAAGTGCAAAAAGCAGATTATTCCAAACAGTAAAAGCACTGGTATCCTCTGTTCAGGTGTATGTATGCAGGATCTCTCACCCCAAGGCTCTTCAGAGATGAAATAATTAGTATCCAACAGAATTTTTATCTGTTTAGCATTAATCCATTCACTTACAACTTCTGTACTTTTTGTGCCACTAAAGAAACTTAAAAGTTAGTTTTCCTGCCTTTGTGGAAGACCAACCCCCAGTTTACAAGTCAATGCTATCAAGTCAAGCAGTTACTCAAGATTCTGAAACAACCTCAGTTAAAAACAAACAAAAATCCCCCAAAGAAGGATAGGCAACCAGTTAAGACACAAGAAGATAACTGACTCCAAGACAATGTTGAGGACCCAAAGAAAAGAAATGAAATGGACAGAAGGCAGACTTAATACATACTTCCAAAGAAAACAAATGACCTAATAACTAGAGGGAGAAAAAAGCAATTACTCAGAATACTAATGGACTAAATGAATCTTAATGCTTCCCTTTTTTGTTATTTTGGTTTTTTTTTTTTTTCGAGATTGAGAACAAGGAGCAATGAAGTACAAGGTAAGACAGTTCAAGGAATGGGGGCAGAGAAAGACAGTTACTCAGTAGTTAAAAGTGCATAATATTCTTGCAGCAGACATAAATTTGCTTCCCAGCATCCATATTGGGTGTGAAGGAGCAGAACGAACTCCATTTTGAAAAAGAACTCCATTTTTGACAGGACCTAACTAGGGGAGTGAATAAAGCCTGGCAAAGTGACCCACCAGGGTGTCCAAACAACACCTGCTTGTTTCAAACATCCTTGTGATGAACTGCTGTTTTGAAATTCTTGTTTGCTGACAGTCACTGTTTTAAAATTCCCCTATACCCCAACCAACAAATTCAGAAGTTGTATACTTTTACCCAATTACAAAATGCCAAGGCTTGTACCACTCTGCTTGCGGGATTTTTCCCTTTAAAAACCCCTTACCTGAAGCCTCGGGTGGTTCTCCCCCACCCACTGTGCCAGAGGGTTAGCTAACTTGTAATTAATAAACCCTAGTGTGTTTGCATCAGATACCAGCTCTGTGGTAGTCTTGTTTGGTGGTCCCTTGATATGGGCGTAACAGGTGGCTCACACCTGTCTATAACGCCAATTTCAGGGAAAAATACCCCTTCTGACTTCCACAGGCAATTGACAAGGTACACAATTATAGACATGCCCAATACATTTAATAGGAAGAGAAGGCTGTTGACAGCACCTATGAAATAGCTCTTTGTATTAAAAATACCTGCTGCCAAGCCTCATAATCTTGAGTTTGATGCCCAGAAATCACCTGGTGGAAGAGAAAACTAACTTTAAATTAAGTTATTCTCTGGCTTCTACAAGTGCCCATATACAGTACACAAAATAAAATACAATTTTTTAATTGAATAAATAACAGCTAGACATCATGATGCACCCCTTTAATTCCAGCACTCAGGAGGCAGAGGCAGATGATAGACTTAAGTTCAAAGCCAGCCTGGTCTACATAGTAAGTTCCAGAGAGACCCTGTCTCAAAACAAAGAAATAAATAAGTAGTATGAAATGACTAAAAGTCCAGAGGTTGTTGTTAATGAAGCTCTGAAAGCATAGAAGGGCATTGTGAACTGATTAGCAGATTTTTAATCATGTCCATTTTTACTCTTTGACCAGCATTATCCCTTTGTTTTCTGTCTGTACTGTACCTTTTACTTGGTCAGCCTTAGCACGATTCTTCCAACTTATCTTTAACAGTAAAAATGGGGTATAACTAAAGCTTTGAATGATACTGCATGTCTACAATCCCAGCACTCTGGTTGAGGCAGGAAGATTATGTGTTCCAGACTAGCATGGACAACATAGCAAGACATTCTATCAAAAATCAAAACAGAAGATGGGGAGATGGCTCAGCAGTTAACTTGCTGCTAGAAGGCTGGAATCCAGAAACCCACATCAATGAAGGGCAGCTCACAAATGCTTTAACTCTAGCTCCAAAGAACACTCTCCAACTGCTTCTGGCATCTGCAGATATATGCAGGCACACACAGACAGGCACACACACACACACACACATTTGTTTTATAAGTTAATGGAAAACACTTGAAGCAAGAAAGTTCTGTTACCTGATTATGAGGACAATTTTGTTTGACCCCTACCACAAGTTGTCTGTCAATGTAAAACTTGGATTTTCACTTAACCAAATTTGAAAAGCTAACAAGTTATAAAGCAGAGAAGTAATCATACAACCCAGAAGCAGTTATTTTCCTTTTTCCCTTTTCCTTTTTTTTTTTTTTTTTTTAGTAGTATTGGAGACTAAACTTGGGGCCTCTCACATGCCAGGCAAGTGCTGTACCACTGAGATATAGCCTTAA
>NW_026071450.1:0-2705 GCF_014885135.2 Alexandromys fortis
AAAAAAAAAAAAAAAAAAAAAAAAAAAAAAAAAAAAAAAAAAAAAAAAAAAGAAAGAAAGAAACAAAAAAGGAGGAATGTAAGTTCCTTAAGCCACATGAGTAACCAGGTCCCTTCCCTCAGGAACCTCTAACTGATAGGTTCCACACACACAGAATTGTTGATGGAGGCTGTTCATTTTTTCCTGGTTGCCCAGACCTGAAATAATCACACAAAACCTATATTATTTGAAATGCTGTTTGGCCAATAGTTTACGCACATTGTAGCTAGCGCTTATATCTTAAATTAACCCAAAGCACCACCACGAGACTGACTCCAATGCAAAAACAGAGTCTTTATTCATGAGTTCACTCAGGTCCCTCCACCTGTCCAAAGTGGCAGTGGCAGCCACGACATCAGTAGCAATAACAACAGCACCAGGAACAGTGCGGGAGAGATGTAGGGTGGGGGGTGTTTATATAGGGGCATTCCAAGCCTCGGGGCTTGTGATTAGCTGACCCCTAGTGGTGAGATGAGGAATTTCAGAATTCCAGGCTTAGAATTGGCTGCTCTCAGATGACGTATATAAGGGCCTGAGGGGAATTCCCAACTGCCAGTAACCGCCTAGGCTCTGATTGGTCCATTTTCCCTGCTCAGGGATCTGTTGGTTTCCAGTCAGGGGCAGAAATGGCTCTACTTCTGGGGCCAAACTGTTTCTTTTCTGGTCCTTTCTTTTTTAATCCTAGTCTTTGGTATGCCCTGAATCTAGGGACTTAGTGCATTTGTTTGGTCCTAGTTTCAGAGTTTGACGGCTTTTCTCCGGCTCTAGGTTTGGGGTCAAAGTGTCTGTTCCCCAGCTCTGATTCCATTTTCAGATTGTGTTTTTTCCCCTGGGTTGGGGCTTGGAGCCTGGTAGTTCGTGGTCTGTGTGGGGGTTGCAGATCAGGGATTTTCTAGGACCTGGGTCTCTCAGTACCGGACACATCATCACCTCTTACCCACAGCTTATATGATGTTGCTTTTGTTTGGGCATGTGGATTCTCTGGCCCTGATCTCTGGAACTGGAGAACCCGCCCAGGAGTTGCTTTGTTCAAATAAACCTGTTATTGTACTTTTTCACTTTGGCTTCCTGACTTATCTGCATCAGCGGAAAAATCTATTATTGGGGGGGAGGGGGAAGGTAGAAAAACCTATTATCTTGGTGCCAAAACCCAGGAGGAGGTGAGTTCTCCCACTTGGTGGACCAGATCCTCCAGCCATGTTGCGGGGGGGGGGGGGGAACCCCTCCTCTCCCTTTATTTGTCTGTCCACCAGACATGATCAACTTTTGACTCGGTTACCCCAAGTCACTCATTTCCTAGTCACCCTGGGAATCCCCTACCAAGCCACCTCTGCCGCAGGGCAAGCCCAATCTGTTTCCAGAACAGAAACAGACAGTCTCTGTTGGGGGGAGGGTATAAGGAGATATCCTTCTCAAAGACTACCCAACCCTCACTGCTTGACCCCAGGCTATCTCTTGGGCAAGTCTCAGGCTTGGAAATGGAAATGGGCAACACTGGGTCTAAACCCAAATCTCAGTCAGCCCTGGGATGTCTGCTGTGAAATTTATCCAAATTGGGGCTGTCTCACACCATACACCCAAAACAAATGGTTTGAACTCCCTTATGTGCAGGGTTTTTGAGATCTGTACTACCCTGCCTCCCCCTGTTGCTGTGTTCGGCGGTCCAGGTTTTTAGCCAGGGTTGTGGTGGCTCCAGATACCATTTTACCCAGAGACTGATCCTGAGCCTCCACCCTGACTAAGCCATCCAAGTCTCTGGCACCCCCATCTCTCTTCCCTGTTCTGACTGCCTACCTGCTTCTCCCATGTCCCCACTCTGAGACAGCCTTTCAGTCTTTCACTACCCCCACTCCCCAATAAACCTCTTGCACTAACTCTGTTGCACGTGGTGTGTTCTCTTAGTGGAACACCTTGACAGAGTCCACTGAAAAGTACCTACTTCATTTTTTTTTCTTTTTTCCATTGCTGTCAAAGACTTACTAGGTTCTCCTGGTATTTGGTCTGGCTATGCTGGGATCCTACCCACCCATTCCACCCACAACAGATTTGATCTCCGTTTGTTTCTATCTGCTCTCCCACCCTAAACTTTGTAAATGTCTGGTCCATACGCTTATTGCAATGTGGGAGTCAGAGCCAGAGAGGCCAGCTGCCACATGCCCAGCACATACCTATCCTCTTTTGCAGCATCTAGTGATCTAACTCTCAATAAGACATGCTAGCTCCTGGCAGCACCCCTATCTCCTCCAAAGAAAATGGTTGTGTGCAGAAGAACCTCTCAAGTTTCGGTACCAAGGCAATAGGTTTTCTGTCCCCCCAGTAACAGGTTTCTCCACCAGTGAAGTAAGCCAGATCAAGCCTAATTGAGAAAGCATAATAACAGGTGTATTTGAACAAAGCAACTTGGAGTTTCTTTGTTCTGAACACTTAGTGTTTAACTATAATACAATGTAGAGAGTTTCTCTTTTTGTCCTGTCTATTTGGTGTTATATATGTCTTTTTTTTTAATTCAATGGGCCTCTTTCCCTCTAGATTTTGGAATTTTCCTACTATGATTATATTGAAAACATTTTCTATGCCTTTGACATGAAGTTCTTCTATGCACATAATTTATAGAGTTTTTCTTTTCTTTCTTTCTTTTTTTTTCTTTTTTTTTTTCTTTTTTTTTT
>NW_026071451.1:0-2698 GCF_014885135.2 Alexandromys fortis
TCAAAATATTTTGTCAGAAAATATTTATGTAAAAATGAAATTAGTTTAAAACATAAAATATATTCTTCTAATTACATATTACTCTTGTTATATTTGAACATTAATGTGCTTTTGTTCAAAACTACAGTTCAAGTTCTATAAAGTATTAGAATGCGATTTTAGTTGTATATGAAGCTCTGTAGCGTATAGCAGATGACTTTCGTCATGAAGCATATACTGAATAGTCTTGTGGGTAGAATGATGTGGAGAAAAAGTTTTCAGGGGATGGCTTCTTAGTCTGAATCTCATAAGATGATCTCTTGATTCACTCTCTGGCTATGCTCTAAGCCTGGTGTCTTGTTTAACCGACACCTAAGCCTAAAATTGAGATAAGAGTTGTGTTGAAATGGGAGGCTGGGAGGAGGCGGAAACTTTTTTTTTTCTTATTCTCAATAAAAAAAAAAAGAGTTGTGTTGATAATCATGTATATGAAATGCTGATTTGCTTAAGGATGAGTGTCCAGTATAGTCAGTTTTGATGTTCTGATGAACAGTTTTTGTTCTTTGAAATTTTTATGCCACAATGTCTTTATTACATATTTTCTTTGTACATCCAATCTAACATTGTTAGTCAGGTCCTAATTTGTCATTTATTTTTGGTGCATTTCACTATATTTTTTTTTAAATTTTTGGATAGCTTAAAAAATAAAGTACCCCAGAATCTCCTTATGCACCATCTGCCTGAGTGCATGAGATGGACACTTTATGGATCAGTTTTACTTTGTGTTGGCAATCATCTGTAATCTTTCTTTCTCTTCCATAGCCTTCTGTTTGCTATCACGCTACACTCAAACAGAGTATTACTGTAATTCAAACTCAGAAGTATTCTCAGAGATGAACTGGAATGATTTTTCATCACCCTCATGGTGTGTGTTGCTGACTCATAAAAAAAATACCCTTTTATATGCAGAAAAGGGTTGAGTATAAAGTGATTTTGGCATGGAGATACTAAAATTTACTTGCACTTTTAGGTATATGAATCTCTGAAACAGAAGTAACTCAGTGTTGCTCATTGTCACTATAAAGAATATGGGGATATCGGGTGTGTGCCACACACTTCAGTGGACATAATACCTATTTCTTGAGCAAGCAATCAGACACTTAAATATAACATTGAGTGTACCACGGGTTGAAGACTGAACTGTAAAATTATTCCATGCAGTTAGTAAGAAGTGTGAGTATTGTGAAAAGGAGAGAAAGAAGTACAGTTTTCAAGATTTCATCCCAGGTTGTCTGAGGTTTACTGTGAAGCCAAAGCTGCCCTCCACCTTCTGATATTCTCTCCTCAGACTCCCAAGTGCTGGACCACAGATGCACACCTTCATGCCTGTTTGAATTTGCTTTATTGTTGTTGTTTCCTTTTTTGTTTTTTCTTTGCTTTTTCTTTTGCATGTAATACTACACATTTGGTTATTATCTGAGGATGATTTGGGATAAAAAGATTAATACATTTACTGCTTGAAACCCTACAGTTTTCCATTTCAATAGGGTAAGTGTGTGGGAAAGGTTATAAAATTTTTTTCAAATGCATTTGCTATATGCTTTAAGTTTTACAACCTGCACCTATGCATATGTTCCTGAAAAGGGATTATTGCCCCATAGTCCTAAAAGTCGGCATCCAAAAACCCCCTACTGAAGTTACACTTGCCAATGCAATGATTTTCTGTTTGGTGTAGCAATAAAGTTTCACTAAACTCCAACTTGTAGGGTCAATCTAAATTTCTCTCTGGTTTTAAATACTGCATTAAACATTAGTTGAGGACACTACTTTCCATTCTGAACTATATATTTTAATATTTTATTGACATATATTCAGATATGCACACACACACACACTCATACACACAGATTGTTGTCTGTTATTATAGTGTTGATGCTGTCTACAAATTTTTAAAAGAAACAGAAAGTTTTCTTTGAAAAAACAAATACCTTGTGATTGATTGCTAATTTTAAGTTTGTTCTTCTATATTTTCTTGTGCTTGAAATCCATTCTTCAGGCTGCATGATTATATAATGGAAATAAGGAATGTATTTTTTTCTAAAAATGTGACATTTCATCTGTTACTGGAAGCACTGGTTAGATAGGTCAGGCCACAGACATTAGTTATCACAACCATTAGCACATGGAAACATGCCAGCTTGTGACCTTGTAGCTGGATAAATGATAAAATGAATAAAAAGGATACAGATAATTTATTAAATAATTCAAAAGAAATCATTTTCACACGCACATAGTGTTTAAATGTGATAGTGATGATAAAATATAAAAGGTAAGGCTTGCCAGATGATACTTTATTGCTCAGTAGATTACAACAGCTTAGCAACATTATTAGTTGACATCATCATCACTGATTGTATATGTTAAAGAAAAGTATTTGCTTTTGGATATGTACCAGGTATGGTAAAATAAAGTAGTATATATGGCATATCTTTATAACAAAAAAGAAATCAAATTTAAAAAACACAAAAAAGAAACAGTGAAAATTAATATGAGTAAATTTTAAAATGACAAAAAAATGCATGTTTTATTGACCTCTAACTTTTACTTTCTCTTCTCTCTCCCTACCTCTTTCTCATATACATAATTTCAGATATAGCATAACAAGACAGCACGTGTCGATCATGTGCAGGGCTCCTGATCTCCCTCCCCTCATCTGTAT
>NW_026071452.1:0-2760 GCF_014885135.2 Alexandromys fortis
GAAAATAAAAGAGGAAAGGAAAAAAACAACTTTTTCTGAAATATAACTTATAATAATTTTTCCTCATTGTTCTTTTTCCAAGGCTAATCCAAATTTTTTTTTATAAGAGCCAGTATAGTCATCAGTAATGATTCCCTTAATTTATCAAAGGTTATCTAGTCGACGTGGGACTGCAGCACTGTCTATTTTGGCACCTCCCTAGCTCCATGATTCAGTCTTGTTCTCACAGTATATGAATGTGAGTGCCTTCTGTTGCATCGTCCTCTTAGTATCTGTCTTCTTCTTGAGACTGATGTTGATTGATTGCTTTAATGAGTATTTAATCGTCACTCTGAAAACTTGCTTCTGGCTTTTGTATTAGCTACAGTCCAGTGACCACATAGAATAACGTGAGTTTTTGACCTCTACCTGCTAGATATACCACCATATAGCTTCACCTTGGTTCTATGAATCCTAAATAGTTTATAGTTTCTCAATCGTTTCCATAGTACCTCTATCTATGCTTTTACAAATCGCTTTATTTGCTTTCTAACAGTTATGTTTTTTAAATATAAATGTTCAATCTAGTTAATTTCCATAGGGAGTATTCAGGATAACTTAAATTGACACTCATTCACACCTAACATTTTTTTGACCAGTTCTCTTCCTTTTGATATCATCATATTCATCAGATTGTAGTTTATTTTCTTTTTTATCTTGTATTGTCTTGTCTAGGATATAAATTACTTTAGAGAAGTATCTAAGACTTGACATCTTGATTCATAGTGGTTAAAAAAATTCATTCAATGGAGGATTCTTGAATGAGTGAACAAGTGGATACAAAGTGAGATATGATAGCATATGCCTCAAGGCACATATGCATAATTTGAATCTGGTAAGAGATTATTTTTGTTTTGATTATATTACGAGGTAGTCTTCCTATATCCTTCATTTATATTTATAGAAATTATGGATGCATTATGCATTTCGTAGGTGAGCAAATCACTAATACGGAAATGTGGTGCTTAAAGTGTTGAAGTGTTTTAGAAAGGTTCTGTCCCTATAGAAGTTGCAAGAAAATCTTTAATAAGAATTTAGACAAATGAAAGAATATGTAATCAGAAGCCATGACACCACTCTTTGGCAATTGGCACGCATTTGCTGAAGCAGAAGCCTGCCATATGGCATATGCGATGTGCCACCTAACTTTGCCATCATGTCAGAGAACGCACTCCAGTCTGCAGTCAAGATCCATGGGCATGTCATGCCTCTCAGTACAGCATTTTTATGAATGCCTTTGCACTTGGCGCTCTCATTTATGGTTCCCAGGATCTGCTAGGAAGAATGGCGCCTATTTTGTCACCTTTAACATTTAAGAGCTCTTATGATGGCATGCCAGATTGATCTTCAGATTAGAATCAGATAAGCTTCATTCTGGATGAAAGTTCTAAGAATTTATCGTAGTTCCTCTTCCATAGAAGTTAAAGTAAGAATGTATGATGGTTCATTCAAGAAATTTCCTGGATCATATTTAATTGCATGTGTGAATTTTTTTTTACTCACACATCTACTCATTGATCAAATATTTATTGAGACTTCACTATGCAGCAGTCCCTGTGCTGTATGCAAAGAGACAGAAAGGAAAGAAAGAGGAAATAAAAAAAAAAAAACAGGATATTTTTCTAGGGGCTTTGAGTAAATAGAACTGAGAAATTACATTAAAGTAAATTTTGTTTGTTTTTATTAGTTTTCAATCATGCCTGCCTTCCCTCCTCCAGTTGTTCCCAGATATACCTCCTTGCCCTCTCCCAGCTATACCCCCTTTTCTCCTCAGCTATGTCCAGATATGTTCCATCCCAGCAATCCCAGAAATGCCCTTCCCTTCCCTAAGTACGCTCTCTCCCCTCCCCCGGTTATTCCCAGATATGCACCCTCCCATGCAACTTTGTATTGTTTTGTTCTTCTTTTTAATCAAGACCAACTTGTACTGTGTAAATATTCTTGGATGTAAAGCCTTTCACTGTACCACAGTAGGCTTATGAGGACTACACTTAGCAAAAATGAACTCTTCCTTTCCATAAATTGAAAATTGATAAAAAAAAATCATGGCTAGGGTGTCCAAGGGGATGTCCCCAGATAGGTCCTTGGGCAGTAGAGGAGAGGCTGCCTGAACTGGCCTTGTCTCTTAGCCACACTGAAGAATATATTGAATATCACCATAGAACCTTTGTCTGGTAATGGATGGAGATAGAGACAAAGACCCACACTGGAGTACTGGACTGAGCTCCCAAGGTCCAGTTGAAGAGCAGGAGGGAGAAGATTAGCAAGGATGTCAGGACTGCAAGTGGTGCGCTCACCCACTGAGATGGTGTGACTGATCTATTGGGAGCTCACCAAGGCTAGCTGGACTGGGACTGAATGAGCATGTGATCAAACCGGACTCTCTGAATGTGGCTGACAATGGGGGCAGACTGAGAAGTCAATGATAATGGCACTGGGATTTGATTCTACTGCATGTATTGGCTTTTTGGGATACTAGTCTATTTGGATGCACACCTTCCTAGGCCTAGATGGAGGGGGGAGGGCCTTGTACTTCCCACAGGGTAGGGTACCCTGTCCTGTTTTAGGACTGGAGGGGGAGGGGGAGGAGGAGGTAAATGGGAGGAAGGGAGGAGGTGAAATTTTTGAATGGTATTATTTATAAAGCAAAAATAAATAAATAAATAAATAAATAAATAATCTTTTTTTTTTTTTTTTTTTTTTTTTTTTTTTTTTTTTTTT
>NW_026071453.1:0-2781 GCF_014885135.2 Alexandromys fortis
GTCTGCAGGCCAGAAGAGGGCATCAGACCTCATTACAGATGGTTGTGAGCCACCATGTGGTTGCTGGGAATTGAACTCAGGACCTTTGGAAGAGCAGGCAGTGCTCTTAACCACTGAGCCATCTCTCCAGCCCCAAGTTCAGAATTCTTATGTAAATTCTTATCATCTGTCATCTGCTGTGACAGAAAACTTGCTAGGTATCCAAGGCACCAATTTTATCACAGGTGTGGGGTAGATGTGACTGCAAGTTCCTGGAAAGAAACTGTGCCTCACGTTGACTCTTCCAGAAGGCTGATTATCTGGCTAGAAGCTCAGTGATTGCAGAGGGCTTGGAATGTCTGCAGGGCAGGGTCTCGTTACAATATATCTCGAGCTATCTCTAGCTCACTAAATTGCCATTCTCTGCCCACCTCTGTGTCTGACCTAATGTCCTGCGATTATCAGACCAAACCTCTGGATGTATTAACTCAGCAAACAGCTTTCCACCAACCAACGCCAAAAATCTCATCTGATAGCATCTGAGGTTTATAGCAGAAGTTCATCTATGTGGCTGTAACCCACCTACCTGATGCTTCCAACGTGTCGGAAAGTGTGGTGATTTATGCTTCTTTGTCGTGCTAATGTAAAAACCTGAAAACAGCTACCACTTTGGAACGTGATACTGGAGGCAGTGGAATCTGTATTCTCAGGCCATGGTCACTCATATTTAGGTCTAGCATATACTGTCTCTTGCTCTCTGGGAGGAAAGAGCTTTGTGTGTCAAGAAAGGCTTGATGAAACAGCCTTTAGGGTGGCCATTATTGTCACTCGAGTTAAACTATGGCTAGCTGGCTTAGATATAGGACCAAAGCTAGCTGATGGCCTTTGGAAAAGACCACAAAGATCGCACCTAGTGCACCAGGATGAGTGAGAAGAAGAAACACACTAATCGTAAGACAGTTTTGGATGCTAGCCAGCTCTTCAAGGCAGAGACACAGAAAAACCCCAACGAAGAGCCCAGTCAAAATCAGAGTGATAGAAATTCCATCCAAAGTGAGGCACTCCATCCCACCCCCAAGCCGTCTGCCCCCCATAATCTATGAAACTCAAGGTCATGAAGTCTAATGACCCTGCCTCCCCAGGATGGTCTAGGTTCTTACATGCAGTTTCGAGCTGCTAAATCCCGATGAAGGAAATTCCTGTTGCTCAGATACTCCATCCCCTGAGCGATGTCCACCATGAACTTCAGCAGTGTCTGCAGGGGGATGTGCTAACGGGAGAAAACAAAAAGAGACATTATGGCTTAGAAGGAAAAGTGGGCAAGTTACTCTCACCCAGGTGGGAAACGGTGATGTATTTATTTTTATTTTATGTGTATAAGCATTTTGCCTGAATGCATGTATGTGCACCGTGTGTATGCTTAGTACCGAAGGAGGTCAGAAGAGGGTGTCAGATCCCCTGGAACTGGAATTACAGTTGGTCGTGAGCTGCCATGTGGGTGCTGCAAACCCAACCTGGGTCTTCTGCAGGAACAGCCAGTGCTCTTAACTGCTGAGCTGTCTCTGCAGCCCTGGAAATGGTGTTCTTATTCCCTAAGCTAGCATGGTGATACAGGGAAAAAGATTTTTCCTCTCTGTAGCATTAATTCTTAAAAATGGATATTCTGTTTTGAGAAAGGTTCTCTCTAGATAGCTCAGGCAGGATTACAACTCAAGATCCTCCTGCCTCAGCGTCCCTAGTGTGGAAATGACAGAAAGACAGCCACCAAACCTGGCTCAGAAATAGTGCAAACAGTGCTTCAAAACAGGGATAAAGAGGAAACCTTCTGAAACCTCTTGAAAAACACTACAATCTCTTGGCTATTAAAAGCATTTCAGATGGAAAACATTTTGTATCTTTTCACTGATCCTGAGGCCAAAGGGGAGCCAAAGAGGAGCCTTCAGATCCCAAGAGGCACTGGGACATAGGCCCAGGCCAGGTAGAGAGGATGAGGGAGGACAGCCTCATTGTTTGTTTTGAATTTTCTTTTACGTCTACCTACTTACTTTGTATGTGGGAGGGAGGGAGGGGGTCACTTGTGCCACCACATACGTTTGGAGGCCAGAGGACAAGCGGTGACAGTCAGTCGTCTCCATCCACCATGTGGGTCCCAGGGTGAACCCAGGTTGTCCTTGGTAGAAAGGAACTTCGCCTGCTGAGCCATCTCACTGGCTCAAGTGCCTGGATCTAATGAGGGGGGAGGAGATATTCTGGGAAAGGGTCAGATGTTTGAGAGGGAAAAAAACCCAACTTAACAGGAACTGTTTCTAATTCTGTATTCTTGATATCCTTTCTTATTCTTCCTTCCTCTCTCCCTCTCTTTTCCTTCTCCTTCTCTTTTTTCTATTTGTTGATCCCTGGGCCCCACACAGACTAAGACAGCCCATTTTACTTTGAGATGTTTTGAAACACAATATTATTCTTCTAGACAGCAATAATCAGGCAAGTCTTCGCCCCTTATCTTTGTAGAAAAATACAAGTACGCACTCAGAAATTTTATTTATTTTTTTCTCTAGGACCTTCTTAGAGCGTCAGCCGTCTAATGTTTTCTCTGTGTTGTAAAAATCAGGCAAAACTGCTATGTGAGTAAACACGGCACCGGTGGGGCTGGGGATGCTGCTCAGTGGTAGAGGATTCATGCAGCATACAACCCCAAACCCTGGGTTTACTCCCCAGCACTACCAGCCCCACCACACACACGCACAGAGAGAGAGAGAGAGAGAGAGAGAGAGAGAGAGAGAGAGAGAGAGAGAGAGAGAGAGA
>NW_026071454.1:0-2756 GCF_014885135.2 Alexandromys fortis
AGGAGAACATTTTGAAACATTGGGCACATTGAACAGAGGGTGAGTTCGTGAGAGACCCAGGAACACAGCGTTCCTAGGACTCTGATACTGTGACTTCCTGTGGTGTGGAAGAGATAGATCCAGAATGGGCTGGACCAAACAAGGCTGACACATGTGTAGGAATGGGTGCTGGATCACCAATGCTGACTGACACGTAGGGATGTGTGCTGGACCACAAGGCTCACATTAGGACCACATTAAACAGATATGTAGTAAAAAGAGAGAGCTACAGAGATTCTGTAGAACCCGATGCACATATCGACACAGGCCCACACACATAGAAACATACTCACACAGAGATACATGCACACACAGACACATGCACATATATATGCATACACAACCATCTCATATGCCAGAACACACGAACATACACCCCCCTACATATGCTTACACACCACACACAAGCCTATATACAAATGCACCTACACCATAAACACATATGCCTACATAATGAACATATGAACCCACACTCATACACTGTGAGGCATGGAGCACTGGAGCATGCTGGCGGAGCATGCATAAGTCCTTGGGATCAATTCCCAGCTCCATGAGAAATAAAATGGTAAAGCTGATAAATATAGTGATGTCTAACTGATATAAAACAAAAAAGATGCTCAAACTAAGACATGGATTTATGTGCAGGCCAAGGAGCATGGCCAGGGCAGTAGAGTGACCTCAGCTTGGCCAGTTCTGTCCTTTAGGTTCTAGGATAAGTGCCTGAGACCAATGAGACCGTGAGGAGGCAATGTTTGAGACCCTGGGACATGGTGATAGCAGTGTCTCTGCATAGCTGGTGCTGAGGGCCATGGGGCACCATTTAAACCAGCTTTATTAAATAAAGTTTAGGGAGGAGACCTCGGATTCCCTGAGTCTGACTTGGAGGGGGTGGAGACTAAGGTCAGCCATACCATTTGGGTGCACCCTCAAACCATGCTTATGTCTATGCCCCCCCCCCCCCCCCCCCCCCCCCCCCCCCCCCCCCCCCCCCCCCCCCCCCCCCCCCCCCCGGCACACCTGACAGACAGCTGGTCGTGTGATCAACTCCTGAGCTCTGCTGTCCCTTTAGCTGCTGCTGCTTCCTTCTCTGTCCTTTCTCTGCAGCCATAACTGTGAGGACAGCAGCCGCCCAGCTCCGGGAGCCTTTCCAGGCGCTCGTGTGCCTCAGGGTCTCTGCACCAATGCAGCCCGGTCTCCAGACAGAAGCAGTGCTGCCTCCTTTCAGGCTTATTACACCTGCCCCTGAGACCCACGGAGGCCTGACCTCTACCTGCAGTTGTCACCATCTCAGTCACCGCTCACGTGTCTTTATGATTGACAAAGGGTCACGTGTCACTCCTGAACCTCAACACTTTCTTCTCTTTCCTTCATCTTGCTCTCTTTCTTGCCCTTCTTTCTCATGGAGTGTTTTCTCTCTTCTCTCTCCCCTAGCTATGTGTACGTGAGACAGGGTATCGTCATTATGTACTCTGACAGTCCTAAACCTTGCTCTATAGCCCAGGCTAGCCCCAAACTTGCCATTCTCTGTCACAGATTCCCAGTGCGGAAAGTGCAGGCTGTAGCATTGCACTAGGTGAGTTCCCATTGTATCTGTCCCACGTCCGTTCTGGGAGCACTCTCCCTGGCCTGGAGAGATGGCCCGAGACAGGACAGCAGGGTCCTCCACATCTTCCTTGATTCTGACCTATGGCTATGGCAGGTTTTCTCCTGTATCCCTTCACTGCAGCAGGTGAGCTGGGAGGACAGCAGCTTCTCTAGCAGTGAGAGACCTCTAACCGTTTGTGGCACTTCAGGATCCTGGGGACCTATACTAAGATCTTCCAGGGGTACTGGGGTCTTGGTATTCATGTCAGCCACACAGGTGTGCTGTGTCTACAACAGGAAACTTGAACTTGAAGTCCCTGGTCATCCGTGTTCAGGGGTGCTCCAAGTTCACAATTCTCTGTGCACATGTCCACACGTGCTTTATCACTGTCCCAAATTTGCAATTCTTTGTAAACCTGTCAATAGGTGATTAATCATTGTCCCTTGAACTCCATTGGAAGAGGACAAATAGAACCTGGACACGTCTGTCCTGGACTGTCCTGTGTGCCCTTTCCCTTTGCCTGGGTTCATTGAGATCAAGACCAACAGTGACACCAAGAGCCACTCCTAGGTCTGTGTTTTCTTTTCCTAGGCATTGTGGGAAATACAAAGCCAGTTTGGCTTGAGAAGAGTGATGTGACTCACTGGGGTGACTCCGAGTGCTGCATTTGGAAAGTTGATTTTTGGCAACCAACTCCAGCTTGGGGTTGGTTGGCAATGGCGAAGCTTTCATACCAGAATGGTTATTTTACACCTCATGGTTTGAGGCCACAGTGGGAGCTTGGGGAATTATAATAGGATGTTACCTATGGCATCTCAAACCACAGAACCAATGTTATCAATGGCATACTATTTATATGTAAAAAATTGTAGAATACATATTTTGATTTAAATGACTAGGTAAACATGAGAAAACGGACAAAAAACAAAACAGAAAGGAATAGGGAATCAAAGTACAGCAGAAGATTATCAGTTAGGTCAAGAGGAAATGACTTGGAAGAGCAAAGAGTCAGTTCTACGAATGGAGGGCTTTGATCTCAAGGATCCACAGCAATTGAGGCAGCTGTGCATTGGTGGTCTTTGCTTTAAAAGTACTCATGTTAGCTCAGGAGAACATTTTGAAACATTGGGCA
>NW_026071455.1:0-2758 GCF_014885135.2 Alexandromys fortis
GGCTTGGTTTGGAGGGATCTTTCATTCAACAGAAAGGAAGCAATGCCAAGAGGACATGACCCCAGAATGGGTATGTGAGGACTCTCCTGCAAACCCACACCTTCCTCCTCCCGCTCCAGAATTAGCACCGCCTATCATGGCATGAAGATTTTTATGGTATGAAAAGATGTAAATCTGAAGCAGTTTCTAGAGTGTTTGGAGAAAAACTAACCTGAATATGAACTGAAAACACACTCTGTTTGGGCTCAGCAGATGTCAGCCCAACTCAGGGAAATGCTTTCTAACCTGGTCCACCAAGACAAGCATCGACCTATGGTCCTCCCGATAGCTGCGGCTGGTGAGAAGGGGGTGGCAGGCTGTGCTGAAGGTGACAGAAAAGCCTAGTGCAGGCTTACCATGTCAGTAATTGCATCAAATACTGATGAATAGTATAAAAAATGGGCATTGAACAAAATGCTGGAAACTATCAAGTATGTTTTAAATTTGTTAATCACCATAATACTTTATTCTTTACAATACCCCTGAATTTTAACATGTCATGGTCTGGGAACAAAAACACAAGTATGGACTAGCATAAAGGACACTGATGCCAAGGTTCAATTGATTCCTGTACTTCAGCCATTGTTCCCAGCATATAACAGCCTGTACCTGGGAAACACACACACAGGAACACACACGTGGACAAGAAATGAAGGCGTGAGTAAGGTTTTCAGTGGCTTTAGTTTCTCGTTTTGTGTTGTGTTTGGTTTTTGTGTAGACACTGAAGATGAAGCTTGTCTGTCCATGACATACAATTGTTCTACCCCTGAGTTACATCCCCATTCCAAGGTATGACATTTTGAAATAGGTCCCGCCACAGTCTGTATAAGAAATAGTCATCTCCTCATTATAACTGTAGAAATACAGCCACACTTCATCACGGTGTCTTTCCAACTGTACTCCTAGGGACAATTCTAACTAACCAATAGTTTGAAATAATGACGAGATGAAGGGTACAAATCAATACTGCTGTGTCAGGGCAAGGATGCTTGGATCTAGCAACCACAACTATATCATCAAATGCTTCAAAAAATAACAGAACCCTGTGCCAATGGTTTTTATGGGTCATGATTTCCTATGGTTATCACAGGTATAAAATAATCAAACTAACACATTGCTATTGAGGTTGAAACAACGTTACCAACCTTACTAGTCGGGGACAAATGGAAAGAAAATGCAATTACAAGTAATAAAAATTAGTAATGTAATCATAGTACAGTATCCTTTCTGTATTGTAATACACTACTCAATGCTATATATTAATATAAGCAAAAAATGTTATATACATGTATTTATAGATACAAATATAACGGAGAAAATGCTTTGTATATTCCTTGTTATCCCATAAATTACTAATTATGCCTAAATTCTGTTTCTCTATGTCACTTCTTCCTGGGCCTCCTCAAACCCTTCCTTCTAGTTAATCTACCCTGTGCAGAATTTATTCCAAAACGTTCTACATAAGGCAAGAAAAGTAACTCGATTTGTCATTTGAGAGAAGTCCCCAAAGAAAGGCATGGGATTATCTCATGTAGTATCTAGAATGATAATTTCTGCAAACCACTACAGGCTGACATATGGTACCAGAGTAGATTGTACACACTTGCCTTAAGATGGTAGGGGCTTGACTGCTGTCTACAGCTCTCAGTTTCGCTTCCATAACACTAGATCTGAAGGTTCTCTGGGGGTCAATGGTGGAGCTGTGACACAGGCAAACCCACTTTACAGTAACAAGTAACGATCACAAGCGAGGGTTTGGGGCTCCTTAACCAAGCTTCAGAGGGGCTGCAGTACTGTTCACTTCTGCTTTATTGACACTGGATCTGCTCGGTAGCACAAAACGTAATGAAACTTAAGAGCCAACACTACTGGAGCAGCTCAGTGGCTTTGCTGGGTCTGACCCCGCAGACACTTTAAGCTCAGCGCTTGTTAAACGCCATGTGTTTTTAGCAAGGTAACAGAATCGAGCTTCCTTGCCATCTCTTTCCCACTCTCTAAACCCTTAGGGCATCAATGTCCAAAGATTATTAAGTGTCGGTGAAGTCTGAAAATTATTCCGTTTCAAAAGATCACAAAATATTTTCACAGCGCTAAGTGCCAGCCAGCCCTGAAAGTCTGAGTTCCAATTACATTTTTGTATGTGAGAAGCAGCAAGCATCCTGGATGAGAAGGCCTCTTCACCAAGCTGCATGTTGAAAACGCCCCATCTCAGGGAAGCAGTACTAGACAGAGGTGAGAGCTGGCGAAGGCAAGGGGCTCATCTGGTCGTTGCCCTCATGAGTGAGACCGGTGTCTGGACCACAGGCTCACCACACTGCCAGGATCCTGACCAAGGACTTCCCAGCTCCAGGAGGAAAAAAGTAAACATCTCTTTCTGAGGCCACACATTCTACTGGATTCACTACACTCAAACTAAGGCAAACACTTTAGTCAAAAGCCAAGAATTGCCTTGGCTTTGAGCTGAGGGTTTCCTAAAAACAAGTGGCCTTCCCCTCTGAGGATCAACGCCTGGCTGTTAAATTCTACAATATTTTCATCGGGAGCAAACTGTAAGACGACACCTGAACAGCACTCATTTTTGAGTGAAATGCTTTGTGAACCTGCCAACTTAGAAAACTTCTCACGGGGCTGGAGAGATGTCTCAGTGGTTAAGAGCATTGCCTGCTCTTCCAAAGGTCCTGAGTTCAATTCCCAGCAACCACATGGTGGCTCACAACCA
>NW_026071456.1:0-2756 GCF_014885135.2 Alexandromys fortis
CTAGGACAGGGTCTCTCACTGTCCTGGAGGTATCACCTCCTCTAGAGCAGGGTTGCTCACTGTCCTGGGCTATCACCTCCTCTAGGACAGGGTCTTTCACTGTCCTGGAGGTATCACCTCCTCTAGGACAGGGTCTTTCACTGTCCTGGGCTATCACTAGTTGATAAGCACTGGAAATACAAGTGTGAGCCACGGTGCCTGCTACCACCTCCTTATGCTTGGCTTTTTTCTTCTTCTTCAGAATGTGGATTCTGGGCATGGAGCTCAGGTCCTTAGGCTTTCAAGGCATGCATTTTATAGGCTGAACTACCCCATGCCTGAGTTCCCTGTCTTTTGAACAGAATGTCGTGGTTGATTCTTCCAGGCATTATGGAAGGATGCACCCTGGGCTGTAGGCTTGCTCTAATACCTTTGTAGAGGATGGGACACGGGTATTTAAATTTCTGTCATAGAGTGGTTATGATTAAGTCATTCCTGTACTGTATATTCTGCAGTTAAACAGTGTTTTTTCCTCTGACCCAGTGAAGATGGGAAAATGATTTACCATTAGAAGCTTGGCAGAAGGGTGGGCTTGGTGACCTGCTGCTCACTTGTATTTCCCATGAGGGTTCCAATCAAGAGGAACAGAATGAGAATCCAGGAGCCACAGCGTGGGTATTAGGAAGGTATTTGAAGGGAGGCAGGAAGCGGGAAAGATTCTCTGCTTCCGAATAACAATGACGTCTGAGAGCTGACTTGAGGCTTCATTGCTGCTCTAGTTTGCATTTACAATGATCCTGACAGGTCCATGGGGTGAAGGCTGGGTTATCATTCTTCGACATTGCTGGAAGGCAGTGTAACATTGCAGAAATGGGGTTTACTGAGAATATTTTAGGGCACTGGGGGTGTGTTCTTTGAAGGGATTGAAGGAGTGTGCTCTTTGAAGGGATCCTGGTTCAGTACTCTCTTTTTCACTTCATGGCTGCCTTGGAAGGGGTCATCGTCACATAAAATTCCCACCACAATGTCCTGCATGGGCAGATACCCAAGCCAGAGGAGTAAAACACCAGAAGCCTCTGAAGCCGTGAGTCAAATGTCCTTTCCTTTCATAAGGTGTCTGTCCCGGGTGTTTACAGCAGCACCAAGCTCACCATGCAATTGCTTTAGTTCAGGGAGCTCTGCAGGGCATGGGAAGGGCTCCCCGTGGCTCAGCTTAGTTCTGTCCCTTATCATCTTGGACACTGTCCACTTCAGGATCAGAGGACCAAGCGTGTATGCAGGCAGGTTGAAGGTTTTCTGTTGGCTGCTGGGCCCAGTCTTGATGGGTGATGGGGATATAACGAACAGATTGGTGAGTTACCTCATAGCATCTACAGTCAATAGGCTTACATTAGCGTGTGGCTTCTTTTCTAGTCCAGAAACCCTTTCAAAGGGCTTAGCTCATGTCCCCGCCCCCACTGTGTCTTTCTATAAAAACATCTATTTTGTATGTCTTTCACTGAGAAATTCTAAGCTGGTTGGAACCTCCACTCCCATTGGAATTATTAATGCCCCTCACTTTAAGTTTCTTTCTTTCTTTCTTTTTTTTTTTTTTTTTTGAGAAAAGCCAGCATAAAGCACTTTTATTGCAATAATAAAACTTGAAACGCATATGTGGTGCAGAGGGCAAGGACAAAAGCGTACTTTCTCTCACCAAATCACTACACAGGACAGCAGAGGGTGAGAAGGAACTGAGGGAGGAAAAGCCAGGAAGCCGAGATTAGCAGAGAGAGCCAAGCATCAGAACCCAGGAGATGCGGAAGCTGTGATGACCAGCATCATCTTCTTAGAGAACACTCAAGGATTTGTAGTGACGACTGGGCGTCCATTGGGTGGTGAGTCTACAAACAGCACCTTCAATTTAAACTTTCCATTAAAGTTCTTAAAATTTAGGAAGTGGAGCTTGGATAGTTACAAGATTACAAAAGTCCTGAAAATCTATTAGAAAAACCATAGGATGAAAAACAAATTAAGCCAGGTCACAAAGAAGGCTTCAGAGGTCCCTGCCAACCCAGAGACAGGGACTGTAGTGTCTAACACAGCAGTAAAGGGACCTGCTTTACAAGGCAGACAGTTTCAGAAGGTGGGAGGGCTGTCAAAGGCTCGCTCCCTCCCTTCCCACTTCAGTTTGGGTAGGGCTTTCAATTTAACAGGACTTCCCGCACTGGAGAAAAATCCAGCCCTCAACAGCATCTCGAGTCTGCTATGGCTTTGCAGCACAGCAGCAAGAATGTCTTAATATATAATAGATAAATTTTTCATCCAAAAAATTAAAATAAAATAAAATAAAAATTCTTGCAAATCGCACCCCCAACACCAATTCTTATTCTAAAGTTAACCCATCGCTTGTGCTGTTAATACTTGACAATATACTTCATTGGAAACCTAGATCTGAAAGACTGAAATTGAATCTTCACCCCAAAACAAAATAACTTGAGGTTTATGGCATATAGTTTAGGTCAACACACATACAGAGAAAGAAGAGGACATGGAGGTGTCCGAAGCAAAGCCGAGTGACGGAACACATTCAGTCGGGTAGGTGTCTATACAAAGAGTGGTGGGCATCAGGAAAAGCTCCACATGGATTCATGTGCACCCGTCTGGAGGTACCAGATCCCTCCATGGCAGATCCATGTGCAAGGAGCTAAGGGAGGAGGCCACTTCTGTCATTCCAGTTTTAGAAGCTCCACATCGAAGACCAGAGTGGCATGTGGTGGGATGATGCCTGGGTGCCCAGT
>NW_026071457.1:0-2680 GCF_014885135.2 Alexandromys fortis
AAACCGGGAATGCCCATTATGCAACTTCTTTTCAAGACTTTTTGCTGAGTTCAGTTTCCCCCGTCCCCAAAGTGCTGGTTTTTAATGTTCACATCGATTCTGTATTTCTTGGCTGGAGCAAATTGCTCTCATTTCTGTGACACGACTGCCTTGGGCTTTTCTTTTCTGCTTGGTCTTTAACCTAATAACACACTTTTGTGTCTCCCATAAAACACCCTGACAGTGTTAACTGGCAGAAGCTCAGGCAGGGAACTAGGTGATTCAGGAAATCCAGTCTCTTATTGTGTGAAGGGCTTCCCAACACGGCAAGGTAATTTTATTTTCTTTGGTCCCCCCGTCGTTCTAAATCCCTTCCTTGTCTGCCCCATCCATCCCTTCTCACACAACTTTTCAAATGCATTTCTCAGATTTACTAATAAAACCATAATTTTAAATGAGTCGATCCCTACCTATTTGCCAATCCCAGGGCACCTTTAGCAACTCCTTGTGTTCCATGATGGCTCTGCAGAGACAAAGGGAATGAGCAAGGTGATCACACACATGGTTTCTTTTGTCTGTCATTTACCATCTCTACATAAATATTAGTGCGGCCAATTGAACTTCAGAATTAAATTGGCCTCTGCAGTGGCAGCCTGTGGTCTACCCTGAAAAGTCTCGCAAGGTGTGACCAGCAGAAATGAGGGTCTGGGGGAGTTGAAACCACACTGTCGTCAACCAAACAGGCTTCTAGGATTTAGCTTCTTTTTGTTCATGAGCTTTTGGCGAGGTAAATGGCAAGGCTCAGACAACTCTATGCTTAGAGGCTTAATCATTTTACCCACTGAGCATCCAATAGAACAGTGATTCTCAGAGTTACATGCATCCTATAACCATCTGGAGGGTATTCATCCACTGTGTCTGAAAACTCCTTCCTAGACCTTCAATTCAGGTGAACTTGGAGGGGCCAGCCAGGTGCTTTGCAGATGACTAGTTCTCGGGAGACAGCAGCGTTGCTGGTCCAAGGACTGAACTGGAGCAGGAGGGGAGGGTGGCGCCACTTCGACCACTCTTCTAACAAGGGTTTGGGTCCAGTGCACCTCAACTTATCTAATTCACCTAACAAAGCTCCATTAGCAATGGCAGACTGTAACCAAGCAATAGAGCTGCAGTTCTCTGTTCATATATTTTGGATGCAAGAATACTAATAATAATGCATAAAATGAGCAATCTATGAAATGTCAGCCATCAGTAGTTTACCTAATAATCCTTTTTTTCATCTCACAAAGATCAGTCAGTAAATTTGGGAGCTTTAAAATGCCATCACAGTTTCTAAATGACCCCCAAAGAAATCCACACTTTTCCCATTTCTATGTGCCCCCTGGAGAGTTTGCAGTATTTCAGGACACTGAGATTTTGAGGAATGTGCTGGAAACGACCCATATGTACAGTATTTCAGGTGATGCCAAAGTATTTTCCTCAAGTAATTTCTGACAACAAACCCATACAATTGCAGAAAGTTTTGTTTTGTAGAATGAAATTTCATGGAATAGCAGCTGAAACTAGACTGCTTTTCATGTGAGTTGAAATGTGTGCTCTTTACTGGTAGGAAATGATGCTTAATTTACAACAAATTCTCAGGAACTAGATAATGCATTAAGGAGTGACTTGTGCTTCAGTTTTGGTATTATTGACAAAGTGGTGCATTTGACTTTTTGGCGTTTAGTAAATCTCAGTGTTCTATCCCTATCTTTTTAAGGAAAAGAAAAAGCTAGATTCTGATTCATGAATTTGAAATTCTTGCAAATTCATAGGCAATAAAAATGCCTATAAAAGGGGAATTTTAATATTTTTAAATGTTTTTCATTTTATTTTATGTAGATGGGTGTTTTGCCAGCATGTATGTCTCTGCACCACACACATGCCTGGTATCTAAGGAGACCAGAAGAGGATACACTGAGACTGGAGTTACGGATGGTTGTGAGCCTTCAAATGGATGCTGAGAATCAAACCTGAGTCCTCTGGAAGGGAATCCAGTGCTTTTAAGTGCTGAGCCATCTCTCACATAAAAGGCAGTTTTAAAGTAGACATTTCCTAGCAGCTGTCACTAATAAACAAAACCTATCCTTTTTGATGTGCATCAAACATGACATTTGGGCTTTGCTTATACCTTCTCTATGAATTATAACCCACTCCTAGCTAAATTGTGTACTTCTAGTTCGTCAAAATCTGTTAAATGTTTTATAATAATTTCCAATGCACTTATTTAGTTTGGAAATAGTAAGGATATAGTTTTTAGACTGAATAAAATCTTTGTGCAGGAGATTGATGATTGCTTTTCTGCCTTGGGTTTTACACTCTGAAGGCAAAAACTGTAAAAATAAAACTCGCTCGTTATAGCCTTCATGCGTTCTGTTGTTTTTACTCACAATTGAATTCCACTGAAAAATGCACCAAAGAGACCAATCATTCCCAGGAACTCCACTCGGCTCAGGGTTAGGATGATGGATTCTTCCCAGACGTTAGAGATGCCGTACAGCGTGGCTCCTCCCAAGACCAGGAGGTCCCCTACCAGCTTATTTTCCCCTAGGAAACAAAGAAAGCAGATGGAGTCTCAGAAAAATCTTAGCAAGAGTCTGGCGCCAGAAAACTGAGTTTCTCTTGTCTGTTTTCTTCCAACACTTTTATAAGAAGCCCAGTAACT
>NW_026071458.1:0-2771 GCF_014885135.2 Alexandromys fortis
TCTCTCTCTCTCTCTCTCTCTCTCTCTCTCTCTCTCTCTCTCTCTCTTCCTGTGTGTGTGTGTATACCACAGCATACTAACATTATTAAAATTCTTTCTCATTATTCAGCTAAATTTCCTTTTCATCTTGTTGTTGGAAAGAAATAGAGAAGAGTAGGAGGGTAAAATCAACTTATGAGTTCAAAACAGGACTCTTCCTCTTTCTGCTTCCTTGGCGTGCGCACGCGTTTTCTCTGTCTCTCTCGTCTTTTATCTCTCCTCTCTCCTTTTATCTCTTTTCTCTGTCTTTCTTTCTCCCTCTTCCTTAATAAATACTTATGGCTAAAAAAAAAATAAAAGAGTTCAAAACAGCATATGGTTTGTACTTTGCTGTAACTTTGTCAAACAAAAAAATACAATATTTTAGGGAAAACTAGTAATTATAGTCTGCAAAAAATAATTGTTATATCTGTAAAATATGAACCCTTGATTTTAGAATAAATTTAATCATTCTTAGCATCTTTTACTTCCTTGTACAATACTGCTTTTTTGCATTTGTCTTTTTGAAATATCATTTAGAATTACATCAAATAAACTTTCAGGGTAGGAAATTAGGGACTAAATGAGCATAATTCTATCTGCTCACCATCATTCAAAGTCATAGCAAGTCATTTGATGCTTTTATCAAGACAGTGAAGTATTCTTCTTTTACAAGTGAGTAAGTGTGAGCATAGCTTTCCCTTCTAACCCCTGTGTAGCTCTTTCAGCAAAAAGGATTGCTAGCATTATTTTAAAAATGCTATTTTTCTGTTTTGTCAGTATGTAGAATATAAAAAGATATCATGAGACCTACATGCTATAAGAATATAATTAAACTAGGTGAAATCATGTCCAGAATATTATCATTAATTTATTTGTTTAGTATCCATTGGTAGATACTGTGATCAAATTTTTTCCTATTTCTTAGTAGTACCTTATAAATTCTTGGCTACTGAATACATCAGTATAAAATAAATTTTATAAACTATTTAATTTGCTATGGACATTTAAGACCAGCCTAGCCTTCCAACTTCTCAGACAATCTTTTTGGGCAAAATCATTGTATCTGAAATATGTGGACAAGAATCAAGTCATAGTTACATAGAGCATACTAAGGGAATTCTTTGAGAAATTTTCCTTCAAAAGTAACTCAAGAAACATTTCTTCCTCATAACTTCAAAGCAAGTATTGTTCATCTCAAATATTAATCAGATTTTTTCTTTAAATTCTTTCTATGAAAATTTATTTTCCTTTACTCTTTTCCATCTTTATGAATGTAATCAGGATGCACCAGCCTATGGCTTTTAATATGGGAGACACATATATGTCTACATGTGCACATGAATGACAAAGGTTGCCGGGCAGTGGTGGGGCACACCTTTAATCCCAGCACTCAGGAGGCAGAGGCAGGTGGACTCTGTGAGTTCAAGGCTAGCCTGGTCTACAAGAGCTAGTTCCAGGACAGGCTCCAAAGCTAAAAAGAAAAACTGTCTCAAAAAACCACACACACAAAAATGTCAGAGGTTGACGTGGAGAATCATTATGTATTGTTCTCTCCCTTATTCACAGAAGCTGGGTCTCTTAGTCAAGGATAGAGCTTCAGAGTTTTCAGATATGGCTAGTTTCACTAGTCAGTTTGTTCTGACAATACCATCTCTAACTTCTGATGGCTGGAATTATGTTTATATGGGTTCTGGGAATGTAAACCTTGGTTATCTTGCTTGACATAAGTACTTTAACCATTAAACATTATCTCTAAACTCTTCAAATTCATTCTTTGGGGATAAATAGAACTCTTTTGTGGTTGTTATTGAGCAGTGATTAACCTTACTTCTAAGAGTTTATAGATAGTTGAAATTGGAAAATTATCTCAGTAATATTAGTTGTTTATAATATAATAGAAAATCATGAGGCATTTAATACAAACCAGTAAAACACTTAAAACACATCTTAGTCTTGACTTTGTCTTGTCTAATCTTAGTTTTAAGTAGTGAAACAAAAAAAAAACTCTCATAAAAGGAAAAGCCAAAGAAAAGAACATGACGTATAAATGAAGCAGGAGGTTGTGGTTAAGAGCAATTATCATACATTCAGAGGATACAGATTTGATTTGCAGAACCCACATGGTGACTCACAACCAACCATAACTCTAATCTCAGGAAGGCCAAAGCCCTCTACTGACTGCACCAGGTACCAGACAGACAAACAAATATACACATACATACATGTAGGCAAAATATTAATACATATAAAATAAAAGTACCTAAGAAATTAAAACACAAACACTAAAGTTGTTCTCTCTTCTTATACAAATATACCCGATAATGTAGACATCAGAAAGTTTATTTATTATAGAAAATATATCACAAGAAAAATTCTCTGCCAGTCACAGTCACATAGATAATTTTCACTCCCCTAATCATATAGGCTAACACACACACACACACACACACATACACACACACACACACACACACGATGCTTTGAATTAGCGTGAGACCTGTATAACTGGCCTCATGTCCTGACATCTGGAAGATCATGGACTGATGCTTCTAAATATCTGAGGTTTCTACCCTCAGGTTCAGAGATCTGTGATGAGTAATGTTTCAGAGTTCCTTGGGCATGTGTGCTTCTAGAACCAGTCCCCATGAGCATTCTTGAGCTAGGACCACATTCTCAATCAAAACAAGAAGAGCTTCCAAAGAGCAATCAGGGTTCCCTGCCCTGTGGGAAGTCCAAGGACCACCCACCTC
>NW_026071459.1:0-2713 GCF_014885135.2 Alexandromys fortis
CTCCCTCTCTCTCTCTCTCTCTCTCTCTCTCTCTCTCTCTCTCTCTCTCTCTGTGTTTCCATTCTTCATTCTTTGGTGTTTGTAATGTGAGATTATCTACTGCCTTTGTTTTCATGGATATAGTTAATTTCCTTGGGTTGGAGTTTTCCTTCTATATTTTCTCTAGGCCTAGATTTATGGATAGTTATTATTAAATTTAGTTTCGTCTTTAAATATCTTGTTTTCTCCTTCTATGGTGATATGGTGGTTGAGAGTTTTGCTTGGTATAGTAGTCTGGGCTGGAATCTGTGCTCCCTTATTGTTCACATAACATCCGTCAAGGTCCTTCTGACTTTTAAAATCTTCATTGTGAAGTTAGGTATAATTCTGATAGTATTGTCTTTTGATATTAACTAATCTTTTTCTATTGCAGTTATTAATATTATTTTTTATTCTGTATGCTAAAAGTTTTGATTATTATGTTCCAGGGGGACTTTTTTTTTTTGGTCCAGCAATTTGGTGTTTTTTTAAGTTTCTTATGCCTTTACAGGCCTGCCTTAATTTTCTTTAAAATTTGTTGAATACACTCTCTGTGCTTTTGAACTGGGATTCTTCTCTTTCTATCCTGTTATTCTTAGATTTGGCCTTTTCATAGTGTCCCAGATTTTCTGAAATTTTTTTTATTAGAAATCTTTTACAGTTAGCATTTTCTTTTACTGATGAATCTAAATTCTCTATTGTATCTTCAATACCTAATATTGTCTCTTCCAGCTCTTGTATTCTGCTTGTGATGCTTACAGCTGTAGTTTCTGTTCACTTACCCAGATTTTTCATTCCCTCAGTTTGTGTTTTCTTCTCTTTTATTTTACTTTTTAGATCTTCAACTGTTTCTTCACCTATTTTATCTAGGCTATCTAGGCATGACATTCTTATGGGATTTATTGATATCTTCCAAGTCTTTTTGTCTTTTTCTCAATTTCTGTAAAGAACTTTTTAATATTCTATGAAAGACTGTATTATTTTCATAAAGTTACTTTTAAGGTTGTTTTTTTGTGTGTTTCAGCTGCATTGGAATGTTCTGGACTTGCTGCTGTAGGATTCCCAGGTTCTCATGATACCATGTTGTCCTTTCTGTTGATGAGTGTGTTTTTACACTAGAACTTAGGTACCTGGCTTTGGATTTATTATAAATATAGTTGTTGATATATGAAATTGTCTTTATTAGATGGTTGTTTTGTTCTTTAGTTTTATCTTTTCTCCTTTTTCTTCTTGCTTAAGTGGCCAATGGTTCTGGTGACTGACACAATTTTCAGGTACAGTAGGAAATTTTTACTCATGTTTGTGGGGCTTTGGGTATAACCTGGCCTGTTATAAAGTATAAGTCCCCTCTAAAATAGTAGACTAGACTATGGAGCCTTGTGGAGGGGGTGCTGTTTTCTGACTGATGTGGGTTGTATCCATGCATACGGAGTCTTCTGCAGTTGCTGGGAATTGAATCACTGCCTTCATGAAGATCAGCTAGAGCTCTAAAACTGTTGAACCCTTTCTGTAGTCGCATCATGTCCTGTAGTAGAACAAATGCATAGAACTTAGCATAATATTGACAAAATGATGTGAAAGACTGAAAAGAAACTAAATTCAAGTTTAATTATTATATAGTTTTACCTCTACCCATCAAAGTCCTTTGTAATGATTATGTTTCAGTGTTTCTAATCAAGTTTTGCAGCAGTAAAGGAAATATTTTAGCACAATTTACTATTTATTAATAACCACTAGAGGGCAGGGTTATTTCTCAATCTTACTAAAAGTTGATCCATTAGCTGTTATTCAAATGATATAATGGAATTATACTTACAATTTTTTTAACATTTTGATAAAGAAGTTTCTATACATTACTATTTTAGATTCATCATACTGTAGTTACTTATCAAATTGTCCTCATATTTAATACACAGATTCTATTATACTCAATGTATTATCTTATAAATTAAGGACATTCATAGACCATAAACAATTGCTATTCTCAGCTTTAACCATCCCTTATTAATGTGACTATATTGTAAATAATTATTAGATTAAGAAAAACAACAACTAATACAACAGTTATACTAGTACATATTTCATTGCTAAGATAGTACCTTATATACAACACCTCAAATAAACTTTTCTACTAACAGTGACTTGGTTACACATCAGCATTCCATTCCACAAAATAGAATTGACTGTTTCTCTCTTATCTAGTACTCAAATCTAAAATCTCCCCTGTTCTTCTATGGCTATTTCTACCTCAGGATGTGGGTAATGCTCAAATAGCTTTTCTATTTTCATCTCCTTAGACTTCTTAACTCCTTGGACCCTGATCTGGAATTGTGATAATGCATTACATGAGACACCGAATAAAGGTTCCTAAAAATAGAGACACAATCAAGTGAAATTAACTGTAGCATTATAATATTGGCATAAAAGAACAATTATTTATCTAGCATGATAATATCTGTTATATATATTACTTTACCATATTTAATACCTATTCGTGCAATGCTAGTTTTAAAATACATATTTAGCCAACAATCAAAACGAAAATATTTTCAAACAAGTTCAATTCTTTTTTTGTGCTATTTTATTTTTTTTATTCATTTATTAAAGATTTCTGTCTCTTCCCCACCACCGTCTCCCATTTCCCTCCCCCTCCCCCAATCAAGTCCCCCTCCCTCGTCAGCCCAAAGAGCAATCA
>NW_026071460.1:0-2751 GCF_014885135.2 Alexandromys fortis
ACACACTTTCTCCAATAAGGCCACACCTCCCATCCCTTCTAATTCTTTTTAAATACCACTCCCTGGTGACCAAGCATTCGAATAGTGAGGCTATGTGGCCATTCTCATTCAAAACACCACAGTAATTCTCTTTCCTTGTTGAGTCTGTGATTTAGGTCTTCTGGAAACTGTGGCCTTGAAAAAGGAATTGGGTAATGTTTCCGTTTTGTAGAATACTTTGAGGAGTATTGGTGCTAATTCTTCTTAGAAAATAGGATAGAATTCCTTGTTAAAACCATTTGGCCATCAGCTTTTATTGATTGAGAGACTTTTAATTACTGCTTCTGTTTCATTTGGGGTTATAGGTCTGTCTCAATTCCTTCTCTGATCTTGATTTAATTTTGGTAGGTAGTATATATCAAGAAAATTATCCATTTTGGTTAGATTTTACAGTTTGATGGAGTATAGAAAGTCTGCCTTTAAAGTTCTCTGAATTCCTCACTGTCTGTTGTTATATCCCCCTTTTGTCTCTAATTTTGTTAATTTGGATCTTCTCTTTCTGCCAGTTAGCTAATATGACCAAGGCCTTGCCAATCTTACTGATTTTTTTTTCAAAGACCAACACTTTGTTTTACTGATTCTTGGTATTTTCGTTTGTTTCTGTTTTATTGACTTCAGCCCTGAATTTGATGATTCCTTCCCATCCACTCAGCTGTCTGTCTTCTTTCTGCGACAGAGCTTTCAGGTGTGAGGTTAAACTACTAATTTGAGATTTCTCCAGTTTTTCATGTAGGCACTTAGAGCTATGAACTAGCCAGTTAGGACCAGCTTCTTTCTGTCCCATAAGTTTGGGCATGCTGTGTTTTCATTTTCACTGAATTCTAAAAGCTTTTAATCTCTTTCTTCATTTCTATCTTGATCTGTTTTTCATACAGTTGTGAAATGTCCAGTTTCCAGGAGTTTGAGAGCTTCTGTTGATTCTGTTGTTGTTGATATCCAGTTTTAATCCATGGTGGTTTGATTAGATGCGAGACGTCGTTTCACTTTTCCTCTATCTACGGAGACTTGCTTTGTATCCAAATAGGCAGTCAATTTTGGAGAAAGTTCCATGAGTCACCAAGAGGAAGGTACTGTGTGTGTGTGTGTGTGTGTGTTTGTGTGAAATGTTCTGTATATGTGGTAGGTCCATTGGGTTTATAGCATCAGTTAGCTCCAGAATTTCTCTGGTTCTCTTTTATCTGGATGACCTGTCTGTTGGCATGGGTGGAGTATTGAGGACACCCACGATCACTCTGTGAACGTATGTGATTTTAGCTGTAGTAAAGTTTCTTTTATGAACTTTGTGTGCTTATGTTTGTGCTAGATGTTTAGAGCCGTAATATCCATTCGGTGGATTTTTCCTTGTTTGACTATATGGTGCTGTACCTTTTCTCCTTGGATTAATTTTGATTTGGTCAATTTTGTTAGATATTAAAATGGGTATATCAGCTATTGTACGTGGGTCCACTTGCCTCAAATATCTTTTTATCCTTTTACCTTGAGTAGATACCCTCTTTGATGATAAGGTGTTACTTGGTTGCAGCAGAAGGATGGATCCCATTTTGCATCTGTTCTGTCCATCTGTATCTTTTTGTTGGAGAATTGAGACTACTGGTGTTGAGATTTATGAATGAGCAGTATTTGATTCTTGTTGCATTGTTTTTGTGGTGTTCCCCCTCCCCTTCTTTTGATTTGATAGCTGAGGCTATCTACTCCTTATGGGTGTTTTTGGATGTGGTTAACCTCTTCAAGTTGAAGTCTTCTTTCTATGACCTTCTGTGGAACTGGATTTGTAAATAGATACTGTTTAATTGTTTATTTGTTCTTTAGGTTGACTGTTTTATTTTTTTTTTTTATCATGGACTGTTTTTCTTTCTCCATCTATAGTAATTGAATACTTTGCTGGGCATAGTAATCTAAACAGACATTTATGGTGTTTTTAGAGTACGGAGAACTTCCACCCCGGTCCTTCTACCTTTTAGAGTTTCCATTGAGAAGTTGGGTGCTAATCTAATAGATCTGCCTTCATATGTTATTTGATTTTTTTCCCTTGTAACTTTTTATATTATTTCTTTGTTATATACATTCAGTGTTCACTGTGAATTTCTTTTTCTGGCTCAATCTATTTGATATTCTGTATACTGTTTGTACCTTGATAGGTACCTCTTTCTTTAAGTTGAAAAAATTTTCTTCCATGATTTTGTTGAAAATATTTTCCATATCTTTAACCTGGGTTTCTTCTCCTTCTTTCATTCCTTTTTTTTTTAATTTGGTCTTTTTTTAGTGTCCAAGTTCCTGGATGTTTTGTGTCTGGATTCTTTTTTAAGACGTGATATTTTCTTTTATTGAGGTGCCCATTTATTCCACCTTGTTTTCAGTGCTTGAGATTTTCTCTTCCGTTGTTTGTATTCTGTTGGTAAGGTTCTTTTTATTCTCAGTTTTCCCTCAGTTTGTCTTTTCTTTACTGATTTTACTTCCACTTTCATGTCTTGAACAATTCTCTTAATTTCCCTCCACTGTGTTACAAAATTTTTATTAATGGATTTTTTTTCATTTTCACTTTAAGGTCCTTGATCATAAAATTTCATAAGCACCCAGCATCATGCCATCCTCTTGGGATGGAGTGTTCCAACATACAATGTCTGCGGGCTACATTGCTCATTCAAACCATAACATACACACATTTCCAATGGTTCATCTCATTATATATAAATTATTCCCATGATATATAAA
>NW_026071461.1:0-2760 GCF_014885135.2 Alexandromys fortis
GAGACAGGGTTTCTCTGTAGCTTTGGAGCCTGTCCTGGAACTAGCTCTTGTAGACCAGGCTGGCCTCGAACTCAGAGATCCACCTGCCTCTGCCTCCCAAGTGCTGGGATTAAAGGAGTGCGCCACCACCACCCGGCTTTTTTGAAGTTCTTTTGTGTGACTGTGAGTGTGTGTGCAGACACCAGAGGTGGCCGCCAAGTGCCTTCCTCTATTGCTCTCCACCCTAGTGTTTTGAGACAGGTCAGTCTCTTACAAAGCCTGGGGCTGATTCAACCAGGCTGCCTAACCAACAAGTCCTGTGTCTTCTTCCCACATCTACCTCCCCAGTACTGAGATTACAGGGCGCAAACGCCACATGCAGCTTTTTCCAAGGTTGCTGGAGACCCGAACTCGGATCCTCATGCTTGCTCTGCAAGCCAGTTACTTTACACTGCCCCAATGATGTAAGTCTTCTAACTGTTCATTGGCTTTGTCACTAGGGTCAAAATCACTGCAGGCCCTTTATAGTCACTGGGCAGGTCCAGGGTTGCTGGGGTCCCATCTCTATCCCAACCCTATTCCATAGAGCATAGGCCAAACCCAGAGTGAAGAGTGAGGTGGGACATACATCTCAAAAGACCAGAATAAAGGAGGGTCCAGTTGGGTGATGGCCCTCCAGGGACCTACAATCTTCTCCTAAAGAAAATGCCAGAGTGGGAAACGGAGGAATGTTGTCAAGAGTCCCGTGGTGAGGACAAGAAGGGGGTTAGCGGGAGTGTCCACACTCAAGCCAGTTTTCTAGGTCAGCAGAGAACCCAACGAGATCAAGGAGGGGGTCTGGAGGGGGACGCTGGGGCAGGGACACTCACTCGGCGTAGCCTGCGTTCCAAGGCAGCGTGCGGCCTCGCGCCGGGCAACGCACGGGCCGGGAGTCCGAGCGACGCGAGGAGTCGGTGGCGCCGGGGCTGGAGCCCGAGCCACGCAGGAAGCGGGGCCGGTGATAGGGTACCGGACTGGACCGCGGCCCCGGTGGCTGCGGCTCGGGAAGCGGACCCCCGGGTAGAAAGCGGCGCCGGAACCAGCCGGCGGACATTGCGTGGCGGCCGGGGGCTGCCCGCGTAGAGCGGGACGCCCGTGTCCCGCCCGCCCCAGAGAGGAAGCGGGCCTTGGGGCGGAGCCTAGGGTGGGGACCACGCCCCCTCCGGGCCCTCCCGCCCCTGTGCGTGCGGCCAGAGAACTTCACCATCACCTGTAAGAAGGGAAGGCTTTCGCCCACCCCACTTTACTAGCAGGAAAACTGAGGCCTAGCGAGGTGAAACCGCCTGCCTGAGGCCGAGTGGCACTGAGCAGGTGCGAAGGTTCACCCGCACCTGCGGGACTCGATCCCACTGCGAGGGGAAACCCTTCCCTCTACTCTAGGAACCGTGAAGTCGTCTACAGTGGGTGCTGGGCGAGTGCCACACAGAGCCTCAGCCTCGCGCTGCTAGCAATCGCCTGACGCAAGAGGAGGATGGGGACAGCATGTCCTTGGAGATGGCACATTGACTAAGAGCGTGCCCAGAATGCTCCAGAGTTCTGTTCGTCCTGGTGCTCATTCTCAGAGGCCCACTCCCAAATGGCTGCCCCTGCAGTCAAGATGGCGTCTCTGGACAGCACAAGAGCCTCCCTGGAGTGTGAGTGATGGACAACAGGAACCTATGGGAATTTAAAGGAGAGTGTGGTTCCTTTCTCCAGCTTGTCAAAGGTGCAACCTTGAACTGAGGGAAGCGTAAGAATTTCTCTGCCGTCTTTTGTTGCTCTGAGACAGGCTTTCACCACGTAGCCCAGGCTAGCCTGGAATTTGTAAACCAGGCTAGCCTCAAACTCTAGGCACTCCTTCTGTCTCTGCCTTCCATGTACTACAATTACCGGCAAGTGCCATCACTCTGGCTCAGAATGTCTCTTAAATTCTAGGTAGCTGTCACTGTTGGGGCTAGCCGCAGTGTTCCCTTTTATGTCTGCACATTAACAGAGCCCTTGTCACTTTCTGTCACCTAAGCCCAGCTGCCCCTCTGCAAGGCTGCAATTTCCATTTCAGGCCCACAGAGGGGAAGTATTAGATACCCAGGGTTTGCTGTATGACAGTGCAGCGGAGTCGGACCACCCCTCAAGGGATTTCTCTTCCTCTTTTCTCCTCCAGGAAGCCAGTTCAAAAAATCTCGTAAGGGCCAAGGATGGATGGATGAGACATTATTCCCTCCCTCCCTTTGTCTCTGTCCCTGAACAGGCCGTTGCCCAGTAGGCCTCACTTCCTTCAGCCAGCCAGCCCTGCTCTGCTGGCATGTCCTCCTACCCAGGGAGAGGAGGGGTCTTAGGAAACAGAGCTGCACCCCAGTAACTTGGGGGAGCTAACCTACTGAGCCCACCGAGTAACAGCCACACACTCAGGGCATAGGAACACGGAGCTAAAGCTGAGCCCTGAGGATCGGTATGGTTCTGTTAGGTGGTATCTGATCCAGGTATGATATAGAGACAAAGTCTCAGAAAGTTACAGCCAGACACCCTCCCCCACCTCACCCCACTGCTTCTGATAAAAGAAATGGATACATACGATGATTTCCTCCATACCAGTTGCCTTAGTTTGTTTACTTCTTGCTAGCCGGGCGGTGGTGGCGCACGCCTTTAAGCACTCGGGAGGCAGTGGCAGGCGGATCTCTGGGAGTTCGAGGCCAGCCTGGTCTACAAGAGCTAGTTCCGGGACAGGCACCAAAGCTACAGAGAAACCTTGTCTCGAAAAACCAA
>NW_026071462.1:0-2757 GCF_014885135.2 Alexandromys fortis
ATGGTTGTGAGCCACCATGTGGTTGCTGGGAATTGAACTCAGGACCTCTGGAAGAGCAGTCAGTGCCCTTAACCACTGAGCCATCTCTCCAGCCCCAGAACCTCTTTTTTAAAGAAACATATTTTTTATTCAAATTTTGAAGTCAAGATACCTTTATGTTGGTTTAATTTAGCTGTCCATATAATGAAATGTCTCTTGTTACATAGCTCTTTAACAGTCAAAACTTTAAAGAAAACACAATAATATACATAATCCAGACTCTCTCTGTATATTTTATCTTTACGTGGCTTACTTTTTTACTCCATTACTTTTTTTACAAGTTTAATATTTATTTTATTATCTTTAATTTATGACTGTCTGTATTTTTTATCTTACATTTACTGTCTCTTTACTCTTTTTCTTTTTATTCCAAGCCTACGTACATTTTTTAAAACACTTTGTGACTCATTTAGAGATCTTTTATGTCTGGATCTGTCCCATTGTGTATCTGTAATCCTTTTTTGTCCTAGAAAGCACTTAAAATGGTAAGCACCTTGGTAGCAGTGGCCCTGGGTGTTGACTCCGCTTCTCTCTGCTTTTTAAAATGGCAGAGGTTCCTTTACTGCCAGCTCTGGGACCACCAGGTGGGAGCTGCACTCACCACTTTAACTCTGAGAAGAAGCATGTAGCACATAAACCCTTTTTATTTGAGTAATAGCTAAATCTGCCACGTAGCACACTGCGCAGCCTGGAAATACCTCTGTGTATGGCGGCAGGAATCCGCCACACTCCTGCTTGTGCATGCCTGGTAAAACACTCTGACTTATGAAGAGAAGTCCCAGGCCCTACACTGAGAACAGAGGGACAGATGTTCTAATACGGCCGCTTGTTTGTTTCCCTACTGCTCAGCCCTGAAATACTCACACAGAAACCATATTATTTGCAATACTGTTTGGCCAATAACCTAAGCATATTCTTGGCTAACTCATATCCTAAACTAACCCGTCTCTATTAATCTGCGTATCGCCACGTGGCTGTGGCTTACTGGCTAAAGTTCTGGAGTCTGTCTCTGACAGGGCTACATGGCTTCTCTCCAACTCCGCCCTTCTTTTTTTTCCAGCATTCAGTTTAGTTTTCTCTGCCTAGCTCTGTTCCTCTATAGCTCTGCTATAGGCCCAAAGCAGTTCCTTTATTAACCAATGATATTCACAGCATACAAAGGGGAATCCCACTTTAGACAGAAATGAGAAGCCTCTTGTCCTAGAATTTAGGGTGTAGAAGCAGAGACAGAGGCATGAAAAAAAGTGTCCAGTGAAGCATCACAGGAGCCTTTGAGTAGCTGCTAGAATCTAAGTAGGCTCAAAAGTGTGAGTGTACCCTTCCCTTCACTGCCATTCAGTTCACTAGGCGCTCCGGGACTCTCCAGAGGACAATAAAAGTGACCACCTCAACACACTCTCGTTACCAAGATGCTCAGCTAAAGCCCCTTTCTCGGCCTCCTCTGTTTCCTCCACCACACTCAAGTACTGTGTCGTGCCAGGTCCATGGATGAGTGAATGAGATTCATTGCTTCGGGAAAAACCAGGCATCTATTGGAAATGTCTACTCTCTCAGCAGCAGTTAGCTGAAACCCTCTTAGAAAACCTGGGCTAGGAAAATACCCAATAAAGTTTGTGAGGGCAGCGGTGATCAGACAAGAACCCAGAGACAACCTGGGAATGTTTAGTGCTTAGGCTAGCGTGCATAAGACCCTACGTTCAATTCCTACCATGAAAGTAGCACCCGGTGGTAATGGATGAAGGAAACTGCTGTGCTCTTGAGAGGAGGAAGGCAAAAGCCTGAGTGCCAAGAGCAGTTCCCCTTAAAGCAACAGAATATAAAACTGAATAGAATTCAACTGAATCTGAGGATCTGACTCTGTCAATACAGTGCCTCCCTGGCATGCAGGAGGCCTGGGTGCTATTCCGAGAATCTTGTTTACAGGTGCACACCTGTAATCCCAGCACCTGGTACATTGTAGAGGCAGAGGCTTGAGAATCAGAAGTTCAAAGCCATCCTCAGGAGCTAGTCTAGGCTACATGAACTCTCAAAAATTAAATTTTAAAGTGGCAAAATTTACAAGAACATGATCTCATAGGCACTTTGCTGGAGTGTATCAGACATGGGCGTGCCCCAAGTTTAAGCTTTATTAGCTTCCCTGTAACTCTCAGTCTAGGTTGATGTGACCTTAGAAAAAGCCATCCGCACGCCAGAAATCCTTAGAAATCTTAGAGGGGCTTTGGACTGTTGCGAGGTGTGAGGTGAGGGACATGAATCAAACCTACTTGCTTTAAATAAGTGTTGGCCAGATGTGACTGACAGTCATGTTAGAAAAGTCTTCCTAATCTCAAAGACCAGGGATTACATGGGAAGAGAGGTGGGCTGGAGGTTTTGCTCATGGCTGGGGAGCCTGTGTTGATGGAGCAGTGGGGCGGGGAATGACTATGGACCTGCAGGGTAACAACAGCCTGCTTTTTAGCTCTTACAGCCTTATTAGAAAATTGCACTGGAGAGATCCTCTGCCCTCTCCTTCCTCTAGAGCAACATGGTCAGCTCTTTCCTCCCTCTGATTACCCTCATTTCGCGGCTCAGAAGTGAACTAATCATGAGGCTGGCATTTCACAAGCTACTTCAAGTGCAATTTAGAATCCAGTGTGATGAAGAGAGTTGTGAGACAGCTTTCAAAAGCAAATGGAAGCTCTGAATCCAGGGGTGAGAGTAAGGAAGCGGGGGGGGGGG
>NW_026071463.1:0-2760 GCF_014885135.2 Alexandromys fortis
TGTGGCTTTGGAGCCTGTCCTGGCACTAGCTCTGTAGACCAGGCTGGTCTCGAACTCACAGAGATCCGCCTGCCTCTGCCTCCCGAGTGCTGGGATTAAAGGCGTGCGCCACCATCGCCCGGCATAGAAAAAATTATTCTTATAAAATCTAAAAAGCTAAAAAGCAGATATAATTCCCTTCTATCATAAGACAAACTGAATCTTGAATGAGTCATAAATGTGTACCCACATAGCAGGCTTTTCTATGTAGTAGAAGCCACTGTTACCTCATCTTAACTAAGAAAAAGCTTATTTAATTCTGCAATTATTCCTTCTTTTGTAATTTCAAACTCAGTGATGTACATTGCATAGTTCACTCTAGAAAGAAATTGGATTGCTACTACATATTTAATGAGAAATAAAGGTCCAACAAATAAGAAAAGTGTCTTTTTTACATGTTTTTTTCATCGGTTCCCTCCATGTAAAATACTCATTACACAAAGATGTCATATAATGAGGTAGTGTTTTGCACACCCTATCAACAGTGAGAACAATTGATCAATATAGGTGGTTGCTAAGTATTTCTCCCCACTCAACAGTTGAACATTGGGGGAAAAGCATCTTCAAAAAATGGTGCTGAACTAACTAGGTGTTCATATGCAGAAGGAAAAATTAGACCTGTACCTATCACTTTGCATAAACCAGATCCAAATGGACCAAAGATCTTAACCTGAGGCATAAAAACCTCTAGAAGAAAACATAGGAATTATCCTATATGACAAAAATGTAGAAAAGACTTTCCTGTATAGGCTTTCTTTGCCCAAGAATTAAGGTCCACAATTCACAGATGTAACTACATAAAACTAAAAAGCTCCTACACATCTAAAAAAAAAAAAAAAACAATTAACTGAATAAAGAGGAATACCATAGAATGGGAAAGAAACTTTGCAAATTATACATTTGACAGAGTGATATTATCAAGACTATGCAAGTGACTCAAAAAAAAAAAAAACCCCTAAGAGTCAAAAGCAAAACAAAACAAAAAATGACATGGGAAAGAATTTTTAAACCAAAGGTGGATTAAAAATATCTCATACATATATATCACTAATTTTAATTAGGGAAATGAAAATCAGAATAACTTTAAGATTTTAAGTCACTCAAGTCATAATGGCAAAGATCAAAGGAACAACTGACACTAGATGATGGAGAGATGTGGGAAAAGGGAGCGTCATTCACTGCTGGTGGTTTTACAAACTGTGACAATCACAGTATGTATGGAAATCAGTGTTGAGAATTCTCAGAAATGTAAATCTCTCTACTATATGACTTTGCTATGGAGCTCTGTAGCATATGCCCAGTGAATGGACAAACTACTCCAGGGTCACTTGCTCAGCCGTATTCATTGCTCCTCTAGTCATCATAACTGGGAAATGGAAAGAGCCTTTATGTCTATAATCGATGAATGAATAATGAAAGTGGTGCATGTATACCATGGAGATTTTCAGATGTAAAGAAAAGTGAAATCATGACTTTTGCACGTAAATGGATGGAGCTAGAAAAGATCATGTTGAGTGAGATAATCTAGATCCCCAAAGACAAATAGCATGTGTTCTAACTCATTGGAGGATCCTAGCTCCAAACTCATGTGCATGAGTACATAGCCTGTTGTAACTGTTTGCATCAGGGAAACTAAAATGACCACTGCTGTGAAAATAGTAATGGAAAGCAACAGAGAATGAAGAACAAAATACAGGTGATCTTCTAAAGGAAGCAGGAAGTGGAATGGGGTTGTCTTTTGAGAGGAAAAAGGAGGTGGATATAGAAGAAGATGTAAAGAACATAAAGAATAGCATATATGTGATCTTATCAGGGAAATGAAAAGGGGGCTTTCTTGAAAGAGTCGGTATTGAAGTAAATACAAAAGAAGGATGTGGGTAGTTAAAATAACAACAATAAGGATTTCGGAAAAAGTCACAAGAAATGATACTATTAATTATTCAAAGTTGAAATTAGCCTAAAACACCTAACATAGGTACAGGTATATAAATATACATGTTTTGTTTTAATGAGCTTTTCTCATCTGGTTTGAAGGAGCTCCATGCAGTATCCAAAGACCACCTAAAAAAGCCCAAATACCAGACATGATCAGCCCTACTTTGAGTTGTTGGCCAGGGCTGTCTAAGAGAATCCTGAAACATATAGCCTATCACTATTGCCCTTGGTTATTCCTAGAAGTGACAAGTAGGCCATTATTACTAAAGCAACTGTGCACTTCAGAAACATAGGACACGAAGCTAACCTAAATGTCCCCTTCTTCAGGACTGGTTTGATGCTGTCAAAAGGCAAGATGCTTATAAGCTTCCAAAGGAGGGAGGCAGCCAACAGTCCAATTCAGCTAGGTCTATGAATCTCATCAATGAGAAGCATGGCATGACTGTTGTCATGAACAGATTTCACACCAGAAACTTAGAAATACACTAGAAACCTCTGGAGCAAGGATAGGAAATAAAACCTAAAGAAACTAGCTGCCAAAAATAAACTTGGAGTTAAACACACACACACACACACACACACACAATTAATGAAACATTTTTTCCAGAAATACTAACTAGATTAACAAATATTCACCAATTGAACAGAAGATGGATAGCAAAGATCCTAATTAACAAAAATAGAGATGAAAGAGTGACATTACAATAAACATTGAGGAAATTTAAAGAACCTTAGAGACATGCACTTAAAATCTGTACTTCACCATACTAGAAGTCAAGTTATCAT
>NW_026071464.1:0-2747 GCF_014885135.2 Alexandromys fortis
AAAAAAAAAAAAAAAAAAAAAAACAAGAAAAAGTAAATCACCAAATGCAAATATGTGTATATCTGTTTGACAGTGTTTTTGCATGTATGTGAGTACATGCATGGGAGGCAGGGGTCACATGTCAGGAAGGTCAAGAATGACAACACATAATACTCTCTGTATTCCTGCTTGCCCTCGGGGGACAGAGGAGGACATAAACACTGTTTCCTTTGACTCCAAGCATGATGTTCTGAGGAAACTGAACTCTCATAGACTACAGAGGTTGATAGACCTGCTTCATTTCCTAGCCCCTTCCCCGCCACATACGTAGGTTACAGTGATGCCCCAGCAGTCCCTTTGCTCCTGTGCCTGGTTGACTCCTAACCTAGAATGGAGATGCTAAGAGTTCTCAACGTGCCAGGTCCTCCTCTCTTCTGATAGACATCACAGTGGTTGTCTAAGCTTGCGCCGCTGTTAAAAAAAAAAATACCTGAGACCCAATAATTTATAAAAACATAATTATTTTTACACAGTCCCAAAGATGAGAAAAGCAAAGCTCACGGCTCCAGTGAGTTCAACTGTCTGCTGATGGCAGCTATCCCCTTCCAAGATGACACCTCCCTTGCTGTTGCTCAACAATAGCTATCAGATAGTTATCAGAGAAATGCAAGTTAAAACAATAAGGCGTCCAGAGGGTAAAGGCACCTGCCTCCAAGCTTGATGCCCTGAGTTCGATCTTCAGAACCCACACAGTGGATGTAGATAACAGGCTCCTGCATGTTCTCTGACTTACATGCACATACCGTAGCATGCACGTACACGCATGATAGACGGTAGATAGGTAGAGGACTCCACCTTACCGTAATCTACAATCTTTCTTAAAACAAATAACAGCAAATACTGATGCAGATAAAAGGGAGCTCTCACAGACTGCTGGTGAGAATGTAAATAAGTTTAGCTACCATGCAGGTCGGTAGGGAGATTTTGAAAAAAGAAAAAAAATAGATAAGTATTAACAGTAGATCTACTATGTGACCAGATACAGCACTCCTGGGTATTTATCTGAAGGACCAAGTCAACAGTGTCACAGAGACACTTGTACATCAGTGCTTCTATCGGCAGCCACTGTCTACCACTGAGAGGTTAGAGAGTCAACCTAGGTGTCTGTCAACTGAAGATGACAACGGAAATGCGGTGTATAGACACAACAGAATTTTATTTCATTATGATTTTTGTTGCTTTTTTGAGGCAGAGTCTCAGTATTTAGCCCCGGCTCACTTAGAACTTGCCATGTAGACCAGGTTAGTCTTGAACTCATAGAGATCTGCCTGCCAAGTGCTGGAATTAAGGACATATGCCACCATGCCCAGCCATAAGAGAATGTTATTCAGCCGTAAACACTAATAAAGTCACATCACTTACAGGAAATGGATGCAATGGTTTGAACCAAATTAAGTCAGTTTCAGGCAAATATCTCATGTTTTCTCTCACTTGCAGTTCTTAGATTGAGATGTAAAATTATGTATATGTGATATGAAAGTAGAAGCTGGACCGTGCAGAAGAACAAAGGAGACTAACTGGAGGGAGGAAGAAGACAGGTAGACATAGGGCAGGCAGGTGGGAGAGAGATGCTCAAAGTACATTATATGCCTGTATGAAATTGCCCTGTGCGCTGGTGTGCTGGTTAGTTAAAGGCACACACCTTCAATCCCAGCACTCTTGAGGTAGAGGCAGGCAGATCTCTGTGAGTTTGAGTCTTGGTCTACACAGTGAATTCCAGGACAGCCAGAGCTACACAGAGAGACCCTGTTCCAAAAAACAAACAGAAAAGAAAATGTCATTCCTTCACCTCCACACCCCGGCCTTATGCAGTCTGGTAGCATACCCAGTAGAAAGTTTGATGGATACATACCAAGGGAAACCATCTGAAGCCGCAAAGAATGGGAGAAGGTCTGCTATACGACACATATTGTCCTTATCAGTTAACAACACTCAGTAATTTGTTTAAAAGATGGGTTCCAGCTGTATTCTTATCACAAGGGAGGGAAAGATTAACCTTCAAGACTCTTTGTGTAACTTTTTAGAAATGTTGTATCAGTGTACAAGGTGTTGCATTTAGTCAAATGGCTAAAAATAAATACCCGCAGACAAACTAATGTCTACTACCCACTATGTGCCAGACGCATTTCCACTGAGTCCTTCTCAGCTATCTTCCTTACAATACCCTGAGCGTGCTAGGACCTCTAACTGTAGTGATGGAGAATGAGGGATAATGCCCACCTCAGACTTAAATTCCTAGTCTCTCATACCTTTGCCTTTTCACAGATTTCTGAGATGTTTTGGAATTTGCATGTGAAATAAAAGCTTCCTACATAATTGAAATTATGGCCAATTGACCGTGAAATAGAACTGTCCGTGACCAATGAGGTGTTAGTAGGGGGAGGCTGCTGTGCTCAGAAATGGGGCCTCCAGAGCCCCAGGGCTAGTTCTCTGGCTTTGAGAGAGAAACCCGCCTAGGATCCTTCTTGCAGGCCCCAGTCAGTCTGCAAGCTTTCTGTCTGGTGCTTCTCCCTAGCAAGACACACTTGCTGTACATGTGGAGGAATGTACCCTGCTGTGATCTTTCTCTTAGCTGGCAATCCTTGCAGGGGAGAACCGCTGAACATCAAGGGGAAACACTCTTTCTCTGGCCAAGACTTTGTAAACCAAGGTGTTGCTGAGGCAGACTGGGAATGGCAGGTGCAGCACGGGGGGGGGGGGGGGGGGGG
>NW_026071465.1:0-2949 GCF_014885135.2 Alexandromys fortis
ACCAAGAGGAAGAACCATAACTTCTTAGAACGAAAAAGGAGGAATGATCTCCGTTCGCTGTTCCTGGCCCTGAGGGACCAGGTGCCCACCCTGGCCAGCTGCTCTAAGGCCCCCTAAGTCGTGATCTTAAGCAAGGCCTTAGAGTACTTGCAAGCTCTGGTGGGGGCTGAAAAGAAGATGGCTACAGAGAAAAGGCAGCTCTGGTGTCGGCAGCAGTAGCTGCAGAAAAGAATCGTGTACCTCAGTGGCTACTAACCCACCAAAAAGCCTGACTTCTCTGTCACACACACACACACACACACACACACACGCATGCACGCACGCACACATTTATTTTCTATCTTCTCTCACCCTTTTAGTAATTTGCACATTTTGGTTACAGTGGAGCAGGCTGGACAGTCAATCCCAGAATGCATTGCAGCCAGTGAACACACAATAAGGGCTTGCATTCTTGGAAACCTCGAAACCCAACTCGCCCTCTTGCCTGACTCATGGGAGTGCTGTCTTCTCTGGTGCCTTTGGCTTCTCAGCGGGCAGCTGACTGAGGAGACTCAGGGTCTGCCTAGCTCACTGGCTCCAGAGGAAAGGCTGATGGATGCTATGCAACAGGTGGTGGACGATGCCAGGGGCTGCAGCCTGCGTGAGATCTCACTCTGTGCTAGAGCTTTAGGCTGGGAAAGGATGCTGCTCCCACTGGTGTCTCTGGGGATGACACAAGGACAGCTGGGCCTGGATACTGTCCCTGGGGCCCTGTTTTCCAGGACAGGAGCGAGCTGTCCTGGGTGAAGAAAAGCTTGCAGTCTTGATCAGCAAGGACCATTACCTCACTGTCAGACACTTTACAGTAGCAGAGGAGTGGAAACCTTTAAGATACTTTAGGACATTTGGCCACACCCTTCCCTCCACTCTCAACGCTAAGACTTTGAAAACATTTAAAGGGCTCTGCCTATCGAGTCTTTGTCTCAGAGCTCTCTGAGCCTCCTCAGAGAGAGACCTGTCTACCCTTACAAGGAATTTTGTTTGTTTGTTTGTTTCTGCCTTTGTTATGCTGAAAGACCCTACAACCCCCCACCCCACCCCCGCAGCTAGCCGGCTCTCATGAGAACATCCTATTTGCTTGAGACCCTCAGGACCCTCTCAGGACCTGCAGCTAGCTACTCTCATGAGAACATCCCAGTCGCATAGGAAAACAGGATGCCTATAGTCGGCACATGTGCCAAACTTAAAATATCAGCAGTTTACAAAAGAAACAATTTCCCCTATAAAGGACCCCAGCTTAACTGCTGTAACATCAATTTACAAGGCTCTTGACAAACAAATGTAAGTGCAGAATGAGGTCAGGGCCTCTGGCTGCAAAGCAGGATATTTATGACAGGATGTCTGTCCTCATAAATCTATGCTGGAAGAGGAAAAACCACTTATGCCCCCTACCCCATTCTAATCAGACCAATAACCATGCATCTGCTTCTGTAATTTGCTTTTTGGCCACCCTCTTTCCTATAAAAAGACCTTCCCCCAGTCTGCAGGCGCTCAAGTCCTCCAAAAGACTTTGTGGCCCACAGGTTTACCCAATAAACCTCTTGCTATATGCATCCGAGTGGTCTCAGCCTGTTCCTTGGCTTCGGGGGGGAGTCTCCTCTTGAGGGAAGGTCCTCTCCGAGGGCCTTTCAATGCAATTGGCACCACAGCACCCTTTCAGACGGATCAGAAATATTTCTGCAGGACGTGCAAAAATGATTCATGGGAAAGCCTTGGCATCCTGGCTCATGAACATCTTCCTTGCCCGTGTGTTTTCTGCAGGGCCATTTGAAGCCCAGCTTGGAACCTTCTCTCAAGGCAGACACAAAGAGCCCAGGAAGAAGTGCCCGACCACTTCCTCTTTCCCTCCTGCCTTTCAAGTCAGTTCTTGATTTTTGTCGAAATTCTGCAGGAACAGTGTAAACCTGTCCTTCTGAAGCAACTTCAAGGAGTTTGCTGGCCCTGAAGCCACCATCCTGGTTCTCTGGGTCACCTCCTTCTGGGCCTGATAGATACTCTGGGGGGGGGGGAGCTGTTGGGATTCATCAGGTGCCCCAGAAGGTACATGTGGGTTGTCAAGGTGCCCTAGGAGCAGAGCTCAGCCAACCCCAACTGGTTTTGCTCCAGCTGTGTTCTGCAGCACCAGGCGGAATCTAGGTACAACCAACCCTCAATAGGGAAAGTGACCCAAGCTAGCGGTGGTCATGTGGGCGTCCTCGGGAGAGCCTAAACTTTGCCTGAACGAAGAGTCAACATTTTCGGAACTCTGCCCAGAAAGGCCAATTCCTTCCTAGTGGCCCTGCGTTTGGAAGTAGGAGAACAGTGTGGGGGGCGGACAGATGGTAAATACTACCTGTGCCTCTCAAAGACCAGCTGCCACTTCCAGATCTGCCCACCACGATGGCTTGGCATTGCTTCCTGGCCTCAGAGAAAGCTTTGGAAGTAGCCGTTCTGCCTGCTGGGGCAGGACTTTCAGGCACCAAGGGGCTTCTGGGATTCTGAAAGGGTAAGTGGGAAGCAGGCTACTGAAGACTCATCTGAACGGCTTGTGTTCTATAAGCTGCTGCTGGGTTACGTGCTGCGTGAGTTTTTTTTTTTTTAATAATGTATTTTTGTATGCTTTTTACCATGTGGTGTTAACTGTTTTTGTACGAGAAAAAAAAAAAAAAAAACACAAAAACCTCCTGTTGCAATGACCCGTACAGCAGACCAGGTTATTTTATGGGTCTCGAGGAAGCATCACCTAGGAACAATGGGGAGGGGGAGGGAAAGGGAACCAAGCATGTAAAGAAAGACAGAGTCAGTCTGAGATGCGTCAAGGCTCAGTTTATTGCAGGCAAGGTTTTTATTTTTATAAGGTGGTTTTGGCAGGGTGGGGTAGGGGTAAGAGAGGGTGGAAAGCTACTGTGCCCTAGGTCAAAGAGGAAGTGG
>NW_026071466.1:0-2753 GCF_014885135.2 Alexandromys fortis
CTCTCCAGTCCAAAGAGCACTCAGGGTTCCCTGCCCTGTGGAAAGTCCAAGGTCCTCCTGCCTCCATCCAGGTCTAGGAAGGTGAGAATCTAAACAGGCTAGGCTCCCACAAAGCCAGTACATGCAGTAGGATCAAAACTCAGTGCCATTGTCTTTGGCATCTCAGCAGCCCTCATTTTCCACCATATTCAAAGAGTCCGGTTTTATCCCATGCATTTTCAGTCTCAGTCCAGCTGGCCTTGGTGAGCTCCCAATAGATCAGCCCCACTGTCTCAGTGAGTGGGTGCCCCCCTCGCGGTCTTGACTTCCTTGCTCATGTTCTCCTTCCTTCTGTTCCTCATTTGGACCTTGGGAGCTCAGTCCATTGCTCCAATGTGGGTCTCTGTCTTTATCTCCATCCATCGACAGATGAAGGTTCTATGGTGATATGCAAGATATTCATTAATATGGCTATAGGATCAGGCCATTTCAGTCTCTCTCTCCTCAGCTGCCCAGGGACCTAGTTGGGTACATCTCTCTGGACCCCTGGGAAGCCCTCTAGAGTCAAGGCTCTTGTCAACCCTAAAATGGCTACCTTAATTAAGATATATACTTCCTTGCTCCCATATCCATTCCTCCATTATCCCACCCATCCCATTCCCCCAAGCTCTCCCAATCCTCCCCTTCTCACTTTTCTCTCCCCATCTCCCCTTTCCCCCATCCCACCCTACCCACAGTTCCCAATTTTTGCCCAGTAATCTTGTCTACTTCCAATATCCAGGAGGAAAACTGTATGTTTTTCTTTGGGTTCACCTTCTTATTTAGCTTCTCTAGGATCACAAATTATAGGCCCAATGTCCTATATTTATGGCTAAAAACCAATTATGAGTAAGTACATCCCATGTTCATCTTTTGGGGTCTGGGTTACCTCACTCAGGACAGTGTTTTCTATTTCCATCCATTCGCATGCAAAATTCAAGAAGTCATTGTTTTTTTTTTACCACTGAGTAGTACTCTAATATGTATATATTCCACACTTTCTTCATCCATTCTTCCATTGAAGGGCATCTAGGTTGTTTCTCTACAACATATGGGCACAGGAGACCACTTCCTACATATAACTCCAGCAGCACAGACATTAAGGGCAACATTGAATTAATGGGACCTCCTGAAACTGAGAAGCTTCTGTAAAGCAAAGGACACTGTCACTAAGACAAAAAGGCAACCCACTGACTGGGAGAAGATCTTCACCAACCCCACAATGGACAAAGGTCTGATCTCCAAAATATATAAAGAACTCAAGAAACTAGATTTTAAATGATAATTAACCCAATTATAAAATGGGGCACTGAACTAAACAGAGAATTCTCAACAGAAGAAGTTCAAATGGTCAAGAGACACTTAAGGTCATGCTCAACCTCCTTAGCATTCAGGGAAATGCAAATCAACTTTGAGATACCATCTTACACCTGTCAGAATGGCTAAAATCAAAAACACCAATGATAGCCTTTGTTAGAGAGGTTGTGGAGTAAGGGGTACACTCATCCATTGCTGATGGGAATGCAAAATTGTGCAACCACTATGGAAAGCTGTGTGGCGGTTTCTCAGGAAATTCGGGATCAACCTACCCCTGGACCCAGCAATACCACTCTTGGGAATATACCCAAGAGATGCCCTATCTTACTACAAAAGTATTTGTTAAACTATGTTCATAGCAGCATTATTTGTAATAGCCAGAACCTAGGCTGTTATATTTTGCTACAGAAGCCTTAGCAGGTGATCAATCTGTTCATGGTGTCTATTATCTCACTTTCTTATTCAAATCGCTTAGATAACCTCTTCTGCTTTGAGGATGCATATGGTTATATTGTTTAGTTGTCTGTGCTGCCTATAAAATTTAGAAGTCCCAATTCTACTTTATACTACCTTCCTTATTCCATTACTTTGCAGTAAGTGCTGTGATGCTCAGTTTTTATTGTCAGCTCAACACAAGCTAATGTCACACAGGAAGAGAAAACTATAATTGAGGGATTGATGTGAGAAATCTCAGTCCATTTGGCCTTATACATCCCTAGGCTGGTAGGTCGAGGATATATAAGAAAGCTAACTGAGAACGGGTCTAAGAGAAAGCAAGAAAATAAGCATTTTCCCATTGTTTCCACTATAAATTCTGCCGTTATATTTCAGTGATGGACTGTGACCTGGAAATGGAAGCCAAATAAACCTGTTGCTTTTTTTGGTGTTTTATTACAGCAAGTAAGATACAAAATAGGTCATGTCCTTACTATCATGTTTTTTTTTTTGTTAGCAATTTAACATATGTTTAAAATTCCTGGTGATTTTATGGCTTTATTACTGAACTTATGGTTTGTTACTGAACTTCCATGATCTTAAAATTGTCTGTTCCTACCTTATTTTTCCCGTAATTCCTTTATATTTTGTATCTGAAGTGGGGAAAAATGAGTTTTCCCAGAAAAATATACAATTTATTATAGTTGTACTCTGCTACATAACAAGTAAGGACAAAGTTTGTATTTTAAACAACATACAGTTATTCTTGAACCATTAGTGTGGGTATGGCTAAGGTGTGTTATTTGTTTCAGTTTCTCAGAAAGCTGCAATCAAAATGTTGGCAAGGTCTTTCTCTGGAGACATCAGTGATGTGGGAGTGTCATATCAATCTGTTGATTTCATTGGCTGAGCAATAAAGAAACTGCTTGGCCCTGATAGGTTAAAGCATAGATGGGAGGAGTAAACAGAATAGAATTCTGGGC
>NW_026071467.1:0-2768 GCF_014885135.2 Alexandromys fortis
GACCTGAGTAACTTCTACGCACAGTACAAATCCATTGAGCCCTATCTGAAGAAGAAGGATGAGTCCCAGGAGGGCAAGCAGCAGTATCTGCAGTCCATCGAGGATCGGGAGAAGCTGGATGGACTGTATGAATGCATCCTGTGCGCCTGCTGCAGTACCAGCTGCCCCAGCTACTGGTGGAGCGGAGACAAGTACCTGGGACCTGCAGTTCTCATGCAGGCCTATCGCTGGATGATCGACTCCAGAGACGACTTCACAGAGGAGCGCCTGGCCAAACTGCAGGATCCCTTCTCTCTCTAGCGCTGCCACACCATCATGAACTGTACCCGGACCTGCCCCAAGGGTCTAAATCCAGGGAAAGCCATTGCTGAAATCAAGAAGATGATGGCGACCTACAAGGAGAAGAGGGCACTGGCTTAACCCCTCACCGTGCTGAATGTGCCTGTCAGCTCTGACTTCAAACACCTGGATTCTCCAGGAAAACAGCATGTATAATAAACATTTTAAGAAATAAAAAAAAAGAAGGTAGTCAATGAATAAATTGCTCATTGCTCATCCCATTGACATTAAATGCTCAGGAGAGACATAGCTGCAGTCACAGAGTGGGTCAGTGGACTCCGGGGGCTGCAAGGAAGGAGGGACGGAGAGAAACCATTAGAATATAAGTTTTCTTTGGGGGAAGAATAAAATGTTCTGGAATTAGATGGAGACTATTGTGTGTGATTGTGAATACCACAAGAGCTACTGAATTAAACTCAGAATGTTACGTTTTGTGGTATATGTCACGTCGCAATGAAATAATTTAGATAAAATAATCCCTCCTTCCATATTTTAAGCACGGGATTAACTCACACAGGTCTGTACATGTTTGACTGCCTGGCTTGCCAGTGCAGATTCTCTTCTCCAAGAGAAGCAGCAGGTCTGATCCCTTCAATCTTCCTCCTCCACCACCCTTCTTTTTCTTTGTTGGGGGGAGGCAACCCAGTGAATTTAAATAGGCTTACTTATAGGATAAGGGCTTACTTAGAGGAGCTTGGACAATTTACCACCAGCAAAAACGCCTGTCCTTCCACTAGGAGGCATTACCTACTTAGCAGTCCTCGGGAAGAGGTGGAGCCTCGTGAGCGCCTCCCACTTTGGCATGCCGATGGCCCAATCTTTTGCTGATCTTACACAGCTGACTACAGCTCTGTTGGTTCAAGGGTGCAATGGGCGTCTCCTTTACTTGAACTGTAGTTATGATCCATACTGATTTTTCTTTCTCACTTGCCCCACAGAGACAAGGGTGTTCTTATAGTGCGCACCCCTCCTAAGCCTAGCACTGTTGCAACTGCAGACTCGACTTGGTAGGCTACTGAAGAACAAACCCTGCCCTCCCTGCCATTGTCTAGTCAACCTGTATCGTTGGTGTTCATGGATTATAGGTACATTTTCAGTTTTGAATTACTATCGTCTATGATTCATTGTTTTTCCTAAGTAGCCCAAAACACAGATTTTTTAAAATTATCTTTGAAAACTTAATTTGAATGCTGAGTTGAAAGTGAATTCAAAAGTACCAACCATTATTGCCCTTGGTAGAGTGAGTGTAAGAGCCACCATAACTCTGCTGCGTATCCTTGCTGACTTGGCTTTGAAGCTTTTTCCAGCAAGGGGAAAAGTTGTCTGCTCATCTCCTGACTCCAGGCTGGCCATGCGACTTTGCCCAGTAGCATGCAGCAGACATGCCAACTTGCAAGCTACAGAGCCTTCCTGCTCTGGACGACTGTGCTGTTTAGCACGCATGAACAAATCTAAGCCTGTTTCTGTAGGATGAGATAAAGGTCACGTAGGTGTGTGTGTTTTGCCAATGCTCGGAAGGGCATCTTTCAAGCCAACGCAGCCCGTGGCTAAAGATGCCTGAAGGACCCCAAATGAGATGAGAAAAAGCACCAAGTTGACTCCAGGCCAAACTGTCAACCCACAGAAAAGTGAGATAAACTAATGATTGCTGTTTGAAGCCACGGGTGTGGGGCATGTTAATCATGTGACAGAACTCCAGTGAGGTGTTCCCTGTCGGTCTGGGGTACGGAGACGTGAAAGGGCTCCAGCTCCTAACCGCAGAATCACAGGTCACCGGGGACACGCTCACAGTGTGGCTTCCCTCCACTTGAAGGCCTACAAAGAGCCATAAACGTGAAGAAATCTGAAGGGCCGAACTTGTGGGCGAGCAGCTGGTCCGCGAGCAGTCAAGCACTAAAAACCAGGCATGTGCAGAACAAGAGAAAGTGAGGGGAGGGAGTCGGAGCAGAGGCAACCGAGGTATTGATGTTTTCGCTGAGAGTGTTAGGCTAACAATAGTAAAATACTTTAAAAATGATAAGACATGAGTAATTGAATGAGTGACGGGAAATTTCAGTGACAGAGCCTTTAAAACGGAATACAGGTTCACACTCTCTCTTGGGAATATAGGCTCATAGTCACGGGAATACGGGTTCACACTCACTCATGGGAATACTAGAATGGAAAACTGCTAGTCCAGACTGAACACTACAGAAGAAAGGAGCTTTGAGCTTGACCAGGCCCCCAGAAACCACAAAAACTGAAGCAAAAGAGAGAAATATAAAAATTATGGTAAAAGGGGGTATGGAAGAAAATTTAACACAGCTGTAATGGTTTGAGAAAGTATCAAATAGTGAGATAATCCCTTCCCTTGTTCTCTCTCTCTCTCTCTCTCTCTCTCTCTCTCTCTCTCTCTCTCTCTGTGTGTGTGTGTGTGTGTGTGTGTGTGT
>NW_026071468.1:0-2768 GCF_014885135.2 Alexandromys fortis
AGGGCTGGAGAGATGGCTCAGTGGTTAAGAGCATTGCCTGCTCTTCCAAAGGTCTAGAGTTCAATTCCCAGCAACCACATGGTGGCTCACAACCATCTGTAATGATGTACGGTGCCCTCTTCTGGCCTGTAGGCATACAAGCAGACAGAATACTGTATACATAATAAATAAATAATAAATAAATATTTTTTAAAAAGTTAATTTATTTTAAAAAAGAAAACAAGCAGAAAAAGATAACTCAGTCTCCTACCTTTCAATTTGATGTCTTGGTAGGAAGCATCTGTAAGTTCCTTGCCTTGTGAATTTCTGCAGGGTTCCAGTTGCCCACTTTGTTTTTCTGAGACACAGAGTCTCTCGTGATTGGCCTGGAGCTCACAGATTAGGGGATGCTGGCTGTGAGGTCAGCAAGCCTCAGAGATCCTCAGGTAACTCCATCCCCAGGACGGGACTGGAAGTACCATGCCACCATATCCGGCTTTGTACATGGGTGCTGGGGACCTGAACTCAGGCCCCGTGTTTAGATAGTAAAGCGAGTGCTTTACTAATGACACCATCTCCCCAGGCCTCCCGACTCTTATGGAACCAGACATTACAATTAGCCTAACCCCAGAGCTTAACTGCAGTGACAGTGCCTCTTATTTATTACAGCAGTATCCAAAGCCGAAACAAACGAAAAATGCTCACTTCTGTAATAAAAACATTGTGTGTGTGTGTGTGTGTGTGTGTGTACACACACACACACACACACACACACAGACATGTTCATACACTTTATTTGCTATGTTTTTCCTGGCTTGAGAGATTAACCAGCACTCAGCTGTTTGTGCTGACAAAGCTATCTTTCTCCAGATTTCTGTGCCTCAATCCGTTAGACTGTCTGACAAACAGTATCCATCACAGCTTAGTCTGCAGACTTAGCTCTGTTTGTGTTGGTTGTTTTCTGTTTATCTGGACTATGTCAGACCTCAGCACTTCCACACCTTCACGGTCATGATTCCCTTTATCTGACTGCTATCGTTCTCGGGCATTGTTGGAACCTTCCTTCCTTCTTTCCTTCTTTCCTTCTTTCCTTCTTTCCTTCTTTCCTTCTTTCCTTCCTTCCTTCCTTCCTTCCTTCCTTCCTTCCTTCCTTCCTTCCTTCCTTTCTTTCTTTCTTTCTTTCTCCCCTTCTGCCTCGCCAAAGCGCTATCTGAGAAGGAGGAGACCGAGGCTAGGATTAGTTCTATTAGAGGGTATTAAACTCTCACTTGGTGTGGATCTCTCTGTAGATGGATAGGAAACAAACTGTCTGAGCCAGCTGGTGCTGATGCATACCTTTAACCCCAGCACTCGGAGGCAGGGGCAGGCAGATCTCTGAGTTCAAGGTCAGCCTGGCCATCCCAGAGAAACCCTGTCTCAACAACAGCCACCAAAACAAAACAACAAAAGAAAAAAAATCCTTTCAAGGAGTCTTTCATTTTCTAGAGCAGCGGTTCTCAACCTGTGCGTTGGAACCCCTTTGTTAAACCTCTGATTCCAAAATCATTTATATTACAGTTCATAACGGTAGCCAAATTACACTTATGAAGCAGCAATGAAACAATTTTATGGTTGGGGTCGCCACAACATGAGGAACAGCATTAGAGCAAGAACAACATAAGATATATACTAATGGGACTTTCTGGCAATGGTAGGGCCTGTATCCCTACACAGGCTGGGAATGTAGCTCAGTGTGTAGACTGCTTGCCCAGCTTGCATAGTGATGTATAAGCTGGGAGTGGTCATGATGGCGCATACTTGTAATTCCAACACTCTGTAGGTAGCAGCAAGGGAGTCCAAGAGCATCCTTAGCTATATAGTTGATTTGAGGCCAGCCTACACTACATGAGACCTTGTCTCAAAAGCAGGATTTAGGGATGCTATCAAAGAATACTGCTAGAAATTTGCTCAAAAGGTCAAGGGATGGGGGAGAATGATTACTTACAAAAACTAAGAAAGCAGGTGAAAGAACAAGACACCTTGACAAGCCACGACCTTCCAAATGGAAGGATGGGCAACCCAGTTGGAAACATCTGGAGGAGTCATATGTCAGCATCTCTTTCTCAAGTTTATTTATTTATTGGTTTTTCAAGACAGGGTTTCTCTGTGTAGCCCTGGCTGTCCTGGAATTTACTCTGTTAGACCAGTGTGACCTAGAACTCACAGACCCACTTGCCTCTCCCTCCCCGGTGTTGGAATCAAAGGTATGCACCACCACCACCCTGCCTCTCCTGTGTTTTAATCTCATTTTTCTTGTTGGTCAAACACAAAGGAAAAGCAGAGGGCCAGAGAAAGCTTTTGGTACCATCCATCTGGCTTCAAGATCCAAAGAGGGGTGGGAGACCATGGGGAATGCATTCTAAAGGGCAAAGGGGAGACTTCTTGTTTGTTTGTTTGTTTATTATACATATAGAGTCTTGCCTGCCTGTGTGCCTACGTACCAGAAAAGGGCATCAGATCTCATTATAGATGGCTGGAAGCCATCATGTGGGTGCTGGGAATTGATCTCAGGACCTCTGGAAGAGTAGCCAGTGCTCTTAACCACTGAGCCATCTCTCCAGCCTCAAGAGGGGGGTTTCTATAGGTCATTGGTTTGAGTGTAGACAAGGACTGGTAGCTGGATAGGGAAGACTGTGCAAGCTAAGGCCCAGAAACAGGAGCCAGAAGAAACCCAAAACTTTTAGCTACAAAACAGAGAGAGAGAGAGAGAGAGAGAGAGAGAGAGAGAGAGAGAGAGAGAGAGAGAGAGA
>NW_026071469.1:0-2701 GCF_014885135.2 Alexandromys fortis
GCACCCCTCGCGGTCCTGAGTTCCTTGCTCGTGCTCTCTCTCCTTCTGCTCCTGATTTGGACCTTGAGATTTCTGCCCGGTGCTCCAATGTGGGTCTCTGTCACTGTCTCCTTTCATCGCCTGATGAAGGTTAATATTCAGTCTCTTTAAAAACCGAAACTCGACCTACTTTCTCTTCCTCTTCTCCTCTCTTTCTCTCTTTCTTTGTCTCTCTTTCTCTCTTCCCTCCCCTTTCCCTCCTCTCAGTAAAACTTTTCAGTCAAGCTTTGCCTGCATGGCTTATGTGTCCCTCGCCCACCAAGAGGTCTCTGGCTCTCTCTGGCCAAGGTCCTTTACAAGCAGGAGAATCTCCATGGGCTTTTAGCCGCTGTTTGGACCCACCTGCAGCCCAAGGTCCCTCTTGCACAGAAATCATTAGACTCAGTCTGAATTCCAGCACCCATTAAAAAGCAGGATGTAACAATGTGTGCTCAAAACCGCAGCCCTGGAGAGACAGAGAAAGGTTCCAGGCCCAGTGATGTTAGTTTTTTATTTATATTTTATTTTCTAAAACCAGCATAAAAGATTCTAGAGTTCTCTAAATTCTAGATAATCTTTACCTAGTTCACTTGATAATAATGTTTTAGTAAGATTTAATTTCGCTTTCCACTGTGATGTCTCTTTTCAGATGAATTAATTCGACATTTAATTTTTTAACTCACAGTGGTTCGGAATTGGTGCTAACACTCATTTGTATTATTTAGAAGCATGTCTATACTTTGAATGCTACCTGACCATGTTTTATGTGCTCAATACACATTATGATGAGCGCACTGAATGGAGAATTGTGTCGATTCCCCAGTGGTGTATGCATTTCTCTACTGAGTCATCTCAATAATTACGTACCCATTCATATATTTTGCTAAGGATGTTGGGTGTGTGATGTCTTCCTTTGGGGTGCTGTCAATTTTACATGATAGTACTGAACTATGCTTTCAAGAGTAAGGGGATTTTAAGAGGATAATTATATCTAAAGTGTGAAATTGAATTCATGATAATTTAATCATCACATATTTATCTTATTTACAGGCCTAAGTCTAACCTTTAAATGTCTTTTCATTGAGTTTAGAAACATCTAAATGTTCTAAAATTAAAATTGATAGTTTAACATTAGGCAGATGGGCTGAAGTATGTTTCTCATTTTCTGTGCTCCTCAATTTCTTCATTAATAAAACAAAAACATCTATGCCATCAGATTATGATAAAAATTTGAGTAATACTACTATTTTTTCAGTATGCCGCCCAACATTGTTGTTTTATAAATAACTCATTGTTCCATTTATAAATTCAAGAAATCATTTCTAATGTTGCTAGGCTTAAAAATGAAAGGACAATATCAATTTAACAAATAGGCGACAGGGAAAGTCATGAAATCTTTTGAAGTGAGTAAGCATGAGATGGGTGCCCATGGCAGCGGCAGATCACTTGACCTTGGCCAAGTCTTTATCTTCATATCTTACGTTCACTGTTGCCTTCAAGCCTTCATCGTTTACCACACTCTATTATCTCAACTTCATTTTGAAAACACCATTTTGATAGTTTTATACAGATAAGCATGAGGATAATAAAGAAGGAATAAGGCAGGTTGGAAGAAGAGTGAGGTACCCATATCATTTGTTCATTTTTTACAATCACAGTGTCGTATTCAGCAATATTTGAGCATCATCTTTTTAGAACTGTACCATGATAAATAATGAATATTACTGACAGGTGAACTTTTGTGGTGACTCGGTGGATGTAATTATTCCCTAAAACAGAAACTGAGAGTTAAATGAGTGTTTGAGGCACTAGTTTAAAATGGACAGAGAATCTACAATTTTCTATGTTTTTAGCATAGATTTATGGCTATATGTGAGAGGTAGGTTGAGCAAATAAAAGGATTATTTTAAAATATTCAGAAATACATGTCTGAGTATAATACTCACTAAATTGTATTTCACAAACAAGTCCTCCAAAACATTCTGCATTCACTGTATTTTCTGCATTAAGCAGATAATTAGTTTTTTAAAACTATTATTGATTCTTTGGTGGATATCACATGCATCCCAAACTTGTTCATCTCCCTGTCTCCACCTTTCTGCTCTCTGCCCTTCCGACCTCCAACCCAAAACAAAACACAATTTAAAAGCATAGCCAAAAAATAAATATTAGGGAAGCTTCAAAGCCATGTCTTTACTCCTCATTTACAGTACTGTCTCTAGAGTCAGCTTTTTACGGTGGTACAGAAAGGTGACAAGATCACTGAGAGTTAGGAACAAATATGCCTGTTGCTTGCAGAGAAAACGTAATGGAGGTATTTGTGTATAGCCACAGGGACCAGAAGCAGGTGGTGGGAAGCAGATAGTGTTAAGGGGAGGTGGGCAGTCATCTAAATCTCAGTGCTTCAAGTTGTTACAATCCTGCTGGCCACTGTTTTCAATGTCAGAACTAATGAAATTCTAGATCCTAGAAACAGGGCACCTTCATGTCTCTTGAGAATCCTTAGAAATTCTTTTTTTCCCGGGTCTGAAAAAGCATGGGATAAAACCGGACTCGCTGAACATAGAGGACAATGAGGACTACTGAGAACTCAAGAACAATGGCAATAGGTTTTTGAGCCTACTGCATGTACTGGCTTTGTGGGAGCCTAGGATGTTTGGATGCTCACCTTACTAGACATGGA
>NW_026071470.1:0-989 GCF_014885135.2 Alexandromys fortis
GGAAAACTTCCAGGTGGTGTGGCACACGTGTTTAATCCCAGCACTCGGGAGGCAGAGGCAGGCGGATCTCGGTGAGTTCGCGGCCAACATGGTCTACAGAGCAAGTTCCAGGACAGGATCCAAAGCTACACAGAAAAACCCTGTCTTGCTCTGGCTTCCTGATGCCATGCCTTTCTCACCACTATGGACACTCACTCTGGGAACTGAAGCAAAAATGAACTCTTTCTCCTGTAAATTGCTTTGGGTCCTGGTGTTTCATCACAGCAACAAAAAGCAACTAAGAGAGGTAACAAATTAGAAACCAAAAAAAAAAAAAAATTAAACACTCTTTTTCCCCCTTTGTTTTACACGTAAGGACAAGAATCTTGTGCACTTGGTGACCTGTGGGGTGAATGCGTCACAGTGCTGTCGGCTGAAAACACGCCCAGGGCTTTCAGGTTATTTAATACATATCCAGGGCCAGAGGTGTGATGCAGACGTGTAAACCAGTGTCGGCTGGGTGATGTTTGGGAATGTCTCCCAGGCAACCCGGCGACGGGGCATGGGGAGGGCCGGGGTAGCGGGTAGCGACTCATACCAGGCTGCAAATTGTACATGACGCCCTCTGGATCACTGGGCTGTTTCTCAGTTCAGAAAGATGGAAACTTTAGTCACAAAGCCAGATGGCCTCTGATCCCTTCAAACTCCTCTATAAAAGTAACAAGTAAGAGAACTGAGCTCCTGTACAGAGCAAGCAGCTTGGCTAACTGCCCAGCCCTTGTCTGGATCCTCTGGTGCCTCCGGTGTCTCAGGTGCCTCCGGAGCCTCAGGTGCATGCCTGTACTGCTGCATTGTCTGTGCTAATGGGGGAGGGGAACTGCTCCAAGGACTATGATGAGCAACCTTATTTTTATTATTTGTGTGTGTGTGTGTGTGAGAGAGAGAGACAGAGACAGAGAGAGAGACAGAGAGAGAGACAGAGAGAGAGACAGAGAGAGAGAGAGAGAGAG
>NW_026071470.1:3132-5016 GCF_014885135.2 Alexandromys fortis
GAGAGAGAGAGAGAGAGAGAGAGAGAGAGAGAGAGAGAGAGAGAGAGAGAGAGAGAGAGAGAGAGAGAGAGAGAGAGAGAGAGAGAGAGTCAGTGAATGCCATGTGTATGTGGTTCCCCCTTGGATACCAGTAGAGGATACTGGATGCCCTGGGGCTGGAGTTATAGGTCAGTGTGAGCCAGCAGACTCAGGGGCTGGGAACTTAACTTGGGTGGATCCTCTGTAACAGCAGCAAATGTGTGTATCTGCTGAGCCATCTCTCCAGCCATCCCCCAGTTTTGTTTATAACAGTGGTTCTCAGCCTATGGGTCAAGACCTTTTTGGGGGTTCAAACAACCCTTTTACAGAGGTCTCCTAAGACCATCAGAAAACACAGATATTTACATTATGACTCTTAATAGTAGCAAAATTACAGTTATGAAGTAGCAACGAAAATAATTTTGTGGCTGGGGTCACCGCAATATAAGAACCTATATTAAAGGGTTGCAGCATTAGGAAGGTTGAGAACCAGTGGTCTATAATAACAAAAACTTGAAACAACCTAAATGGTGATCAGGGGAGAAACAGATAGATGGTCGTGTATTGGTATGATGGGGGAAATTATTTGTTCATGAAGAAGTCCCAAGGCTGCGTGTTACAGAATGACAGCGCAGCAGCATGGCACACGCGCACACACACAGTCATGTCACTTACTCATGGGGACATCAACTGATTTCGTTGTGAGGCTATTGTAAGGTGTGATGATACAAACCTCAATGGGATCACCCACTCCACACCACAGCTATACGCTACAGCCCACTGCTCCTAAGCTGCCAGCTTGTTCAGCTGTCACAGTATGGCACCTACCACTGAAGCACAATGGTAGACATTCGTGTATCTAAACACAGCACAGTAAAATTCTAGTGAAGCGAGTGTCTCAACTGTCCGGTAATCGTCGGGGCTGACATTACATGTGTGGTCATTTGGTGGCTCATGGCTTTGTACTCGCATGGTGGTTTGGCACAAAACTCTTCTGTGTGGAGTCATTCCTATGTGGAAAAAGCATAAACCAGACAAACAATGACAAGTGTCGCGCTCTGGGGAGGAGAGGGGGGACTGGAATTGCAAGCCCAGGGGTAGTGCAGGCTGCAGCTGTATCAGTGATACTTTGCTTCTGAGCTATCAAAGCTGAGCAGAGAGCAAATGGTGTTTATGCCTCTGCCCGTTCCCACACTGTCGGGGATTTAGAAGGGCTGGGAGAGCGCTCGCCTGGCTCATGCGTGCCCCTGGATTCAGTCCCAGCAACACACACGCTTAATTCCTTATTTGAATTGCGCGCGCGCGCACGCGTGTGTGTGTGTGTGTGTGTGTGCGCGCGCGTGCGCGTGTGCATCTGTGCAGGTGTATGGGTGCCACAGCACATGCCCGGAGGTCAGAGGGCAGCTCTCACGAGTCACTCCTACTCCCCTGGGGATCCAGGGATGAATGGAGGTTATGAGGCCCAAATGCAAGTTCCTCTATCCACTCAGCCATCTTGCAAAGCCCCTGTATACTTAAAAGAACAGTCAAAGACTTAAGCATCACACACACACAGACACACACACACAAATCAAGCAAGTATTTGCAGTGTGTGTTGTGGGGAGGGGTCCCTGTGGAAACTAAGCCAGGAAGTGGCGAAAGAATGCCAAGGAGGCAACAAAATGGGTTGAAACTTGCCTAGAAGACAGAAAACAACCTGGTGGTATTTTGAACATTTGGGATATAAACATCACCTGCAGTTAGAAAAATAAATGTCAGAGCTGGAGAGACGGACGGCTCCGTACTTAAGAGCACTGTTCTTCGGCTTTTCAACACCTCCGAACTATATTTAATCTCCCGGCAAGCATAGTTATTCTATTATAATGG
>NW_026071471.1:0-631 GCF_014885135.2 Alexandromys fortis
AAGCATTATGTAATGTATTTCTGGGAATATTTTCCATCCTGTTCTGTTTGTTTAGCATATCCTTTATAGTTTGATTTAAACTTTCTATAACTGCCAGACCTTTAGGATTTTGTGGTATACCTGTAATATGCTTAATATTATAATAAGTAAAAAGCTGTTTCATTTTATTAGAAACATATGCTGGATCATTATCTGTCTTTATTTGTGCAGGTTTACCCATGATGGGCATAACTTCCAATAATGTATGATTACTGAATAAGCCTTTTCTGAGCTTAAAGCAGTTGCTCATTGAAAACCTGAATAAGTGTCAATGGTGTGGTGTACATATTTTAATTGTCCAAATTCTGCAAGGTGGAACACATCCATCTTCCAAATTTCATTCCTTTGAGTACTCTTTGGGTTAGTCCCTGCAGGTAGTGGTATTTGGTTATAAAAAGAGCAAGTAGAACATCTCTTTATAATCTCCTTAGCTTGTTGCCATGTATTAGATAACTCTTTCTTTACACTTTGCTATTCACATGAGATTTTGTATGATATTCTGAGGCCTGCAACATGCTTCCAATAAATAATTGATCAATTTCATCATTACCTTGTACTAGAAAACCTGGCAGACCCATATGGGATCAGATTG
>NW_026071471.1:6118-7894 GCF_014885135.2 Alexandromys fortis
CTGATTATATCTTGAACCTGTATGAATAATTAAGTCAATTCTATATCATCTGGTATAAATTCAGTGGTGTCAATATGCAAAACAACTCTTTATATTGTGAATCAGTAACTATATTAAGAGTTTCTTTAAAATCTCTTAGCACCAAGAGAATAGCATATAATTCTGCCTTCTTTACATAATTAAAAGAGTCTTGTTCCACCTTACTGAATTCTTCTAATTTGTATCCTGCCTTCCCCAATTTATTTGCATCAGTATAAAATATAGGTGCTCCATTTATTGGGACATCATGTACAATTTGAGGAAGAATTCAAAAAGTTATAAGGTTAAGCATATAGCTTTTGGGATAATTGCTATTAATTTCTCCCTAAAGATTAGCATAAGCTCTTTGCCATGGTTCATTGTCTTTCCATACCTTTTTTATTTCATCAGTAGTAGAAGGCACTATAATCTCTGCTGTGTCTATATCTGCTAATTGACTAAGTCTCAATTTACCTTTTATAATTAATTCAGAGATTATTTTTCACATAATTTTTAAATTTTTACTTTGTTTATGTGGTAAAAAATCCATTCTAAGATAATATCATCTGTATGCATTAAAATTTCTGTAAGAGAAATTCTGGAAGGCAATATGACTGGAATACACTTAAGATTTGCTTTCACCATAACCATATCTGCCTCCTTTAATTTTTCCTCAAAAATTGTCTTCTCCTTTTCTGATTCACCTCTTAATTCTCTGGGACTACTCAAGTCTTTATCACCATCAAAGGTTTTGTTTAAATGAATTATTAGATCAGGTATTATCACAATAACCAGTCATAGAATGAAAACATCTCCTTTCCAGAAACATGAGTTTTGAGAAGTGCAGGATTGTTAATATGGGTTTTCCACTGCTGCAGCAGGTCAAAACCCCATAAATTTACTGCAACATTAGCCACTTATGGCCTCAGCTTCCCTCTCTGACCTTCAGGCCCTATGGAGTCAACCCATCTCGTGCTTTGTGTAGCTTGAGGTATGGTTTCAATTCCAAGTAATTGAACATCTGCCTCTTGAAGAGGCAAATTTTGATGTCAAGATTCTGGAGTAATGATATTTATGTCCTCACCTGTGTCTATTAAAGCAACAATTTCAATACCATTTATATGTTCTCTTAGCTTTCATCTTTGGTCACTTATAGAAGTCTGCCTGAATATATGTTTCCTATTTCCTATTGGAATTTTTGATTTATTTTCCATGTTTATTCCATCATCCAGAACAGTATGGTCTTTTACAGAAGGCTCTGGATTTTATAATTTTCCTGGTGAGATATGTCTTTCACAGTGACTGAGAATGACTGGGCCACTTTCGCAATTGTAAGAGTGCCCTCACCAAAAATTTGATCTTAGGAAGTCTCAAGTCCTTTTGCTTTTTCCTGTTGTTCTAAAAGTTTAACTTCTTCCCTAAAATAACATTTAAACATCAATAGGGGCCCATCATCAAGGACTGCTGAAACTCACAGAAGTCAGTCATGTGCTCTTGCCTTTTTTTTTTTTTTTTGTTTTTTTGAGACAGGGTTTCTCTGTAGCTTTGGAGTGGGTTCTGGAACTAGCTCTTGTAGACCAGGCTGGTCTTGAATTTAGAAAGATCCACCTGCCTCTGCCTCCCAAATCCCGGGATTAAAGGTGTATATCACCTCATCACCCAATATTGCTTTAATACTAGAAGACCATGTCTTTATTATCTCTCTAACAAATGTGGAATGCAAGCCATAAATTATGAAAGCTTGCTAAATTTTGTTAG
>NW_026071472.1:0-2749 GCF_014885135.2 Alexandromys fortis
GGATGGAGATAGAGACAGAGACCCACACTGGAGCACCGGACTGAGCTCCCAAGGTCCCAATGAGGAGCAGAAGGAGGGAGAACATGAGCAAGGAAGTCAGGACTCCCTATATTCCTTTCTCATATTTATGTCATTTTATTTTGTTCTGTGATGAAACGGATTTATCCATAGCTGTTTGACTGTGGATTTGGAACTACCAATTAGACCCTAATGGTCTCAAAAGTGGTACACAGACAAGGACAATAGGTTCTCTTCTTCCAGAATTTATTAAAAATTGGTAACCAGTAATAATTCTAATTATCCCAAAAGCTGTATATGATTCCATGACATTGTTAAGTCCAGTCTGATTTTCAAATTCAAGTAGCTATAGCTGTTTTAAGTTCATTACTGCAATATGTACATTGTACCCAGAAGCTATGATTTTGAAATCCCTCTGCCTAACTTCTGGCTTTTACATTCTTCATGTAACCTCCTTCATGATGCTCTAGAGCCTTAGAGGGGATAGTAGAAAGTCTTGTTAGGAATGTGCACTCAACTATGATATATTTTAAGCTTTATGGATACTCACGTGTCTCTGTATTCAGTAAAATGGCTTCTTTGATTATGAATGGAGGTAGCTGTTATATACAGATATGAACACAGATATTTAGAAGAAAAATAATGCTATGTCAATTTTGTTAATCAACTAAAATATAGTATTCAGCAATTGGTCTGATACTCTTGTTATGCTGATGATTTTTATCACAATCTTTATTGGTTATTTGTTTGTTTCAAAGGGATTTAGAAAACTAAGTTCACCACTGACAAGTTACATCATTTTACAATACTGTGGTTTTAGGCAGGGCGGTGGTGGCTCACGCCTTTAATCCCAGCACTTGGGAGGCAGAGGCAGGCGGATCTCTGTGAGTTTGAGACCAGCCTGATCTACAAGAGTTAGTTCCAAGACAGGCTCCAAAACTACAGAGAAACCCTGTCTCGAAAAACCAAAAAAAGAAAAAAGAAAAAAAGAAAGAAATACTGTAGTCTGAACTAACTAAAGAAGGTGGAATGATTTATCCTTATTACCACAAGCTGTGTGATAACCCTTCTGTATACTGCAAATATATGTTCCTCTCATTGGTTGATAATAAAAGCAGCTTTGGCCTACAGCAAGGCAGAATATACCTAAACAGGAAAGCAAAACTGAATACACAGAGAAATAAGGACAGAATCAGGAAAGATGTAATCCAGTTACTCAAGGGACAAGATGTCACAGAAATGGTAGGTCACAGACCATGTAGCAATACTCAGATTAATAGAAGTGGGTTAATTTAAATGTAAGAGCTAGTTATTCATATGTCTCAGCTATAGGCCAAACATTTTTTTAATTAATATTATGCATCCGAATGATTATTTTAAAATGACTGTAGAAAAGGCTAGACAAAGAAGCTTTCATTTACATACAGTAGTCCAATATGGCACAGATACATCCACATAAAGCCTGAGAAAGCTTAAAACAAGGATTCTGGACACAAAAGTAGAGTTAGATATAGCTTCTTCATAGCCACGTTTTTTTTTTTTTTATTTTTGTTTGTTTGTTTTTGTTTTTAGATAGGCTCTGTTTGCTGGTGGCAAGTAGATGCGCAGCTTTTTTTAAGAGAAGTCTGTGTCTCAATACTGGCAGCACAGCAGGCTCTTTTGGGAGGTCCTTCTTGTAGCTTGTAGTTCTGAATAGGGTTTTGGACTAGTGGGCCTCATGATACTTGGTGAAAGCAGGTACCCACTGCCTCCCAGAGTTGGGGATGTAAGCACAAGTCTTGTTGGTACTTCTGTCATATTGTAAAGCCAAGTGGGGCAAAGCCAGCAGTCAAAGCCACAACTTTGTTCCTAATCTTGCTTGCTTAGCAATTTAAAGATTCTTGTGATTGTAGATACACAGTAAAGATAGATTCAGACAAAAACAAAGCTCTGAACTACACAGTATGTATTCTTGGGAGAGGGAAGAAAAAAGATAGAGACAGTCAAAGATTAAAAGAGTAATATAAAGAATATAAAGTGAGGTTCTTAAAAAGAAATAGAGTAATAAAAATTAAAATAAGCCACATAAAGATGGAAAACAACCAGTCTCTATTACGTATATTATGGTGTTTTATTTAGATTTTTTCACTGTTAATAAGTTAACATCTAAGAGACATCTGATTGTAGAGGTTGATATGTTAAACCAACCTGTATATTTTAACAGTATCATGACTTTGAAATTTGGGTCTAAGGATATGTTGATTTGCTAAAGAGTTTGTGCTAATGTTTCCAAAGAAGACAAGAAGCTATGGATTCTTTCCAGGTTAATAAGGTTTGATTGAGGAAGATTCCCTAAATAGTCCCTGATGGAAATAATAGTTCAGGAGATCTGATATAAACAATAGCTTCAATGCTCTTGTTTGAGATGGACCAGCCACACAAAATACTCCAAACAGGACTTAATCAAAATTAGAAATTTTCTCAGTGTTTGCAAAAGATTACCATCACCCCCAATCTGTGGGAATCAGTCCAGAGAAGATTTTCCAAATTCACAAGACATTATTCATGAATGTTTAATATCATTTAATAGGGACGTTGGTTATAAGTTGTTATTTGTCAGGATGACAAATATCTCTTTCTAAAGATGAAGGTTTAATATGATATAAAAATGATGGAAAAGGGGGAGATCATTATAATGGGGTAAAAGGGTAGAGTATTGAATACACTTTAATTTAAAAAGCAACTATTAATC
>NW_026071473.1:0-2753 GCF_014885135.2 Alexandromys fortis
CATGACTGCTCTTTGGATTAGAGAGGGAGGGGGAGAGGAGTGGGGGGAGGGGAGAAGAGTGGGGGGAGGGGGGAGGGAAATGGGAGGCTGGGAGGAGGCGGAAACTTTTTTTTTCTTATTCTCAATTAAAAAAAAAAAGATTTTTCCTAGAGAGAAAAGTGGACAGATTTGTTCCACTTGATTTAAGATGTCATGGATGTTTGTTGCTTCAGCTGGTGCTGTGTTACCAGCCTGTCATTCATGACTACAATGTACATGTGTATTTTAAGAAGTGAATATGCTTCTTGATTCGTACTTGATGTTCAGTAAATGCTGAACTGAAAATAACATCCAAACATATGGTCTTGCCCATTGTTGGCAATATGATATGATCCTTGTCTTTGTCTTAATTTTCTGATTTCTGATCAGAAAGTATATATGTGTGTGTGTATATCTATATATCTATATCTATCTACATCTTGGGTTATCAGTGATCTTCCAAATTATCATGACCTCTAAGCTTATGGTGAATACTCTATGTATCAGATCATGGATTCATTCTCTGACATATACTAAGCAATTCACCTTTTCTCACAGCACATAGCCTTCTCTTTGTCCCAAGCTTGTTTGCAAACCAGGGACACCATTCTAGGAGAGGGAAACCAATCATCCAGGGGCCAGCTTATCTGGCCCAAGACCTCAGTGAGGCTATGTCTGAGTCAGAGCACGGGAAGTGGACGGTGGCCACTAGATCTTGTTTGGCTGGCTTTCAAGGACTGAGTGATTATGACCAGCTCATCTCAGTTTGAAAAAAAAAAAAGAAACAACAAGCAATTCTAGAAGTTTCTCAAAATTTAAACACTTAATGGTATTTAAAGAACACTTGGGAGGAGTAAAAATTGCGATGAGCTGGGGATAATGGACTCTAGACTGGGATTTCTGGATTGCAGAAGTCTACATCACCACCAGTCACTGTGAGGAAGATGTTTTCTGTAGGATTAACCCTGTTCACACGTAGCTGCAATTGTGCAGGCCCCTGGACAGTGTGCACGCAACAGCACCATAAGTGGTCTGACTTTGCACTCTGTTGACAGGGGCAGCTCTCTGAGGCTCTGCCACGCAGACTGACCCTGGTGAGACGAGTACCTGTCGAGTCACTCTCAGACCCGAGAGCTTTTGTCATCTTTTCTGGAAAGAAACAAAGGGTATGACTTTCCTCAGTGACAGTTCTTCATAGTTACAAGCTGCCCTGGGCTCGAAGCTGACGTGGTAGGAGTAACGGCGAGTCACTCTGTTGAGGGGCAGGCCATTTCCAGTGCCAGGACAAATAGACAACTAATTCAGTTACCTGCAGAGGCCCTGGTTGCAGGACAGATGAGTGCCAGGGTTGATGTCTTTGCTCCCAGTTTCGTGATCTGGTCAGGATACCACATAATCTCTCCACCCAACATCCTGAGACACTTGAATTTTCTCACTGTCTCTTGTTTTAGGAAGGGCTGAATGGTAGGATTACTTTTGGTTTAGAAGAAAGTAGAGATTGTGGTGCAGAGGATTTATTCTGATTTAGAGATCAGAAAGAGTCACGAACAGGTCATAAGTGGGTAAGATGTCTTTTTAAGCAATGATAAATCCAGTTGGCACTACTCAGAATCACAGTAGTTTCTCATGTCTTGGACACGGTAGTGCATCCCTGTCTGAAAGAACAGTCTGGCTATTCATGCATGCCCTGAAAACCTATGTGCAGAGATGTACACTTCATGCTGGAGGCCACTTGGAGCAGATTATTCCAGCAGGGCTGTGCATTTGGCCCATGTTGGTATATATATCGCAAACAATGATTAGAAACAGTGACTCCATAATTAGACTTTTCAGAATCAGAAACACACACACACACACACACACACACACACACACACTTGCATACAATGCACCTGGCAAGTGACCTCAGGCTGATTCCTTGAAATCAGGATCTATTTTCTTGACTAGAGAACTGGTGTGAAGACATTAATCTACGTCATTAGGTAGCTGTGAGCACCAGCTAGGAGATTGCATATCAAATGCTTTGCCCAGGCCCTCTATAGTTAGCACTCATATTCTAGTGATTATTTCTCTCTTTGTAGAAGGTATTTCCCACAGTGACTCTGTGCTGCCAAACAACTCAATGATGAGGGGAATTTTTTGTTTGTTTGTTTTTATGTTTTTTGAGATAGGCTTTCTCTGTGTAGCTTTGGAGCCTGTCCTGGAACTTGCTCTGTAGACCAGACTGGCCTCAAACTCGCATAGATCTTCCTGTTTCTGCCTCCTGAGTTAAAGGTGTGCACCACCACCCCTTGGAAGGGAATTCTTGACTTTGCATTGTTAAATAGCATACTGATAGAGGTCATTCCTTTCCTGCTTAGGATGGAGACTTGTTCAGGGAACTTTATACTTTGTGTTTCTATTAATGGTTTTAAGACTGTGAGACTGCAAGGTCCTGGAACTAGATACCCACCTTGTTTCTATCTGCACTAGTGAGTCACAATGAGACAGAGTGTGACCTTACTATGATTTAGTCAATGAAGCCAACTTCTTTACATTGTTTTCTTTGATAGACTAAGCAACTAGAAACTCCCGGGACTCGAGAACAAGCTCTCAGAAGGAAGAAATGGCTTGCCCAAGGCCACATTGAGCTCAGTTCAGTATTTGTTTTTTTTTAAATATTTATTTATTTATTATGCATACAATATTCTGTCTGTGTATATGCCTGCAGGCCAGAAGAGGGCACCAGACCTCAT
>NW_026071474.1:0-2751 GCF_014885135.2 Alexandromys fortis
ATTGTCCACTATGTTCAGCGAGACCTGTTTTAACCCAGGCTTTTTCAGACCCAGTCCAGCTGGCCTTGGTGAGTTCCCGATAGAACATCCCCATTGTCTCAGTGTGTGGGTGCACCCCTCGCGGTCCTGAGTTTCTTGCTCGTGCTCTCTCTCCTTCTGCTCCTGATTAGCAACGTTTTGGAAGGGATTAAGTCATTAATACTAACTGACCCAGATAAAAAACAAATGTAGCCAATCAATATCTGTATTTTTGTTTTCAACGTTTGTAGATCACCTTAATCCTTTTTTTCTGTTTTCAGCAAATGAGTAAACTTGTGAATATATATTGTCTTCTGATTCTGGAGGATAGAACATGAATATTTTAAGATTAAAACTATGAATTAGGCTCCGGTGTTCCATAGATTGTCTCCTTGCACCGTGTACAATGCCAGCAGGATATTTCCTGTTTAGACTGCTCTCCAAACACTTTTCTAAGAGCAGCTTCTTTTGTGGCTATGAAGACAGCTCTCAGGCAGGACTCTTTGTCACCAAGGAAAACAAGAAACAGCCACTGTCTGCCTAGCTTGAGCCATGTGCTGCAGACAAAGTGCTGCATTTCCTCTTTGATTAACTGGATGGGTCAGTAGAAAAAAAAAAAAAAACCCTACAGCTTCTTCAGCAAACTGACAGCAGAAGGACTCTAGAAAGGTGCCTTAGCAGAGACAGGAGTGGAAAAAAGAAAAAGAAGATGCAAAAGAACAAAGAGAAAGAAGGAAAAAAATTGAACAAGGGCCAGATCATCATTAAAAAGTGTTCTGGTTTTGTGCATTTTATGAAAAGTGGGATAGCCCAGACCACTGAACAAAGATGCAAAGAAGAACAGGAGATGTTGGAGGCTGACATGACCTAACAGAGAGAAGAGTAGAATAGGAGGAGGAAGTTGAAAGTTAAAGGGGAGCATGGATGGAGTGAAAACACATGGGGAGTTTGAAGTATTGCCCTCTCAAGACCTGGGACCCAATGGAGAAACACATGTATAAATGTTTTCTTTATGACAGCAAATGAGAGAAGAAAAGTCATTCAGTGTCCTGGTTGGTGTGGAGAATGGAAATGGGGCTACAGGTTTTGCTATAGAAAGGCATTGACCAAGTAGATGCTGTCACAAAGGCAAAGAACAGAATGATTCATTATTTGTATTATATAGAATTATAAAGTCCCTACAATATTCCATGATATTTCATTAAGATTTAAAATGATACAGATCAGAATGAAGAAAGACCCCAGAGGCTATGGCTTCTGCTACCACAGGGCCATTATCACCATATACTAACTCATTGGAATCAAGGACATGTATGCAGGATCACTGGATCCACGAATACAAGCAGCCTCACCCTGGGTCTCTTTTATTGGCTTAGTAGCCAGGAAACTCAACAAGATTTTGCCTATAAAAAGGGTCACCACATAGTGGAGTTCTTCGAGGAATATAGCCCTCTTCCTATTGTGGTTGCCTGCCCACAGTGGGTCTTGAGTAAGGAGCCAGAGTCTGAGGTTCTTGACATTAAACTGGACTGGAAAGAAGTGAAGACCTAGCTTCTCTGGGTTTGTGGATTATAGTATGGTTCTCATTTACTTTAAAGCTAATATACACTTATCAGTGAGTACATGCCAAGTTTGTCTTTCTGGGTCTGGCTTACCTCACTCAGAATGCTTTTTTTTCTAGTTCTATCTATTTGCAACCAAATTTCATGATGTCATTGTTTTTAACAGCTGAGTAATATTTCAATGTATGAATTGCTACATTCTTTTAATCCATTCTTAGGTTAAGAGCCATCGAAGTTGTTTACATTTCTATTATAAATGACAATTTTATGAACATAATTGAGCAATGGGTATATGCCCAAGAGGGTATAGCTGGATCTTGAGGTAGATTGATTCCCAGTTTTCAGAGAAATTGCCATATTGATTTCCAAAGTGATTATGTAAGTTTACACTCCATGAGCAGTGGAGGTGTGTTACCCTTGCTTCATATCCTCTTCTTATAAGCTGTCATTAGTGTTTTTGATCTTAGCCATTTTCACAGGTATAAAATGGTATCTCAAAGTCATTTGGATTTGCTTTTCACTGATGGCTAAGGGTATTGAATAATTATTTAAGTGTACCTCAGCCATTTGAGATTTTTTTGTTGAGAATTCTCTGTTTATATCTGTATCCCATGTGGCCTCTTATATTATAAGTGCCAATGTAAACCTTGTGTTGCTAGATCTCCTTAGCCTTATTTCCAAGGAAAAGATGAGTGGACTATCAACCCGTTCTGCAATTCCACAACACAAGACAATCAGATCCACAGCACCACGAAGCAGGACAATCAGACAAGATAGGGAGTCAAGTCAAAACAGGAACTCAGTTTATTACTGTGAACATCAACTTATGTTGCATTATGAGTGGCAGGGCTGCGTCCCTGGCACCCGGCCACCCACATGGCTAGCTTATGCCCGAAATAATTACACGGAAACTGTATTTTTTTTAAACACTGCCTGGCCCGGCTAGTTCCAGCCTCTTATTGGCTAGCTCTTACATATTGTTCTAACCCATTTCTAATATTCTGTGTAGCCCACGAGGTGGCTTACCAGGGAGGATCTTAACCTGCATCTGTCTGGCGTGGGAGAATCATGGTGACTCCTCACTCAGCTTCTTTTTCCCAGCATTCTCTTCTGTTTACTCCACCCACCTATGTTCTAACCAATAAAATGGGCCAAGGCAGTTTCTTTATTA
>NW_026071475.1:0-2690 GCF_014885135.2 Alexandromys fortis
AAAAAAAAAAAAAAAAAAAAAAAAAAAAAAAAAAAAAAAAAGAAAAGAAAAAAGAACTACGGTCAATTAAGGAGAACATGAGAAAAAGTCCAGAAATCCTGTACATAAAGCTAACACTAAATGAACAGAGCAGGTCGTATTTCCATATTCATCCGTATATGTGTAACAGTGACAATTAAAGAAAAAGAGGCCATGGATTTGAGAGGTAACAAGTCGGGGAATGTGAAAGACTGGAGTGAGGAAAGGGAAGGAGGAAATGGTGTGATTATATTTTAACTTAAGAAATTTGAAAAAAATACATAAATAATAAAAGCTTTTAATACAGAGAAGCACTTCCCAGGAACAGATAGACATATGATGGACAGGGCAAAGTCTGCTTGGCATGCTCAGGGTTTGTGGGCGATAAGAGTAGTATTTATTCAGTAGATTTTTAGTTTACAGAGAAAACTCCTTCCAGGCTCAAGGAGTCCAACCTGAACTACAGACTGCGTTCAAGACCAGAGCTGGAGCAGGAAGATGCCAGGGAAGGCACCTAAGGCTTAGGTAGCAGATATGACGGACATCACGCAGGAGAAGGTCAGTAGAAGTGAACGGATAGATATTTATTATCTGGTTTTCAGGTATGGTTCCTGAATCAATCCCCAGTCCTTCCACCTCCCAAGCCCGGTACCCAAGTCGGGTTATAAAAACCAGAAGTGATAGAAAACACTAACCTTCCCTGTCTGTAAAAAAAGCAACCACAGAATCAGGTGTTAAACTTCAAAACAGTGAGGAGAAAGATCAGATTCACAACTGTCCAATTAAAATGAGTTGTTTTTTTTTTTTTTTTTTTTTTCAAGACAGGATTTCTCTGTAGCTTTGGAGCCTGTCCTGGCACTAGCTCTTGTAGACCAGACTGGCCTCAAACTCACAGAGATCCGCCTGCCTCTGCCCCCCCCCCCCAGTGCTGGGATTAAAGGCGTGCACCACTGCCGCCGGGCTTAAAATAAGCTTTTTTAATACTGGCCAGGATTCACCCAGAGAACTGTGGTGAATTATGGTGGTCAGGTGCTCATAAAGGCGGAACTCACAAGGCTACGGTACTTCCTGCCTTTGTCCAATCAGGGCAAACATACATCCTGATGGACTTCCTACCTACATACCTCCCACCTCTGTGTGACCAAGCACTTCCTGTGCAGTTGGGACAACCAACTTTACCTACGAAAGTGAAAACACAGGGCTCGCTATCTTACTCGAACAACACCCACCAGCAGTCGAAGTTATCTGTCCTTGGGCAAGTGGAGCTTATAAATTAACTTTAGCCTTTACGCGGTGACGTTATAAAAAATCCTAAACACAAATCAGGAAGTTGTCCTTGTAGCTCAGGCTGGCTTCACACCCACTCTACAGCTGAGAATAGCCTTGAATTTCTGATCTACCTGCCTCTCGGTGGGGCGCTGGATTACAGATACGCATTCCACACCAGATTGATGTACCACTAGAGATCAATCTAAGAACTTCATGCATGCTAAGCACTCCAGCAACTGAACTACATTTTGTTTCTCTGAAGTACTGTTTTGCTCTGAAGTTTACGTTAGTTGCCAGGTGCTCCCCCAGCCTTCCTTCTGCAACACAGCCCCAGCAGTGACGTCATCACCAACCGCCAAATGGGACGCGTGTACCCTTTAAAGGTCCCTGCTATCACAGCCCACTTGCTTGTTCTGTCTGTCTGTCTCTCTCACTCTCTATCTCTGTCTCTCTTGTCCCTTCTCTGAAGTGGCCTTTGATCCTCTTCACCCCAAGCCCCCAGTAAATCTCTTGTGTTGATCTGTTGTGTGGTGTGATCTCTGTGGCATTCCTTGGCCAAGGTACCGTTCCTCAGCCAAGCCATAATAGCTCAGGCTGCCTGAAACTCATGAGTTCTCCAGCCCCAACTTCCCTAACGGTAGGAATACAGGCATAAGACATTATACATGGCCAATCTTATTTTTGTATTCAGGTATTTTTTCTGTTATCTGAATAATGTCTTTTACAGCAAAAGAAAAGCCTAGGTAATATATTATACAATGTGTTCAGTGTGGTATCTCTTTATCTGCCTTTAATTAGAGGTAATTAAAAACGTATCTTCACCATATTAAGATTTTTGAAGAGTCCAGGTTGTTTATGATATAACTCCTCAGTTGAAGTGTACCTGTAGTTTGGTTTCCTGGCAACTGAAAGCAAATGGCAGACATTTCCACAGAAGTCCTACACATTCTGTCAGAAAGACTGTACTGGGATAACACGTCGTTCTCTGAGCAGACTCTCAGGCGGTGCATCTTCCGTTAGCCAGTCAGCTTTCTCTTCATGTCTCCAGGGCCAAACCCGAGTTCCTTGCTAGTTATTCGCTTCCTTGCTGTGACAAAACCCAAGGAAGCAAGGGGTTGTCTGGCTCCAGGTTCTCAGTTATGGTCTGTTGTGGTGAGCAAGGCTTGGCCGCAGTCATGAGGCGACTCTTTAGGGGACAATGGCAAGAAAAGCCTGGCAAGAGAAAAAAATGCCTTTTGTTAAAGTTTCCTTTATGGTAAGCTGGTGCTGCCTTCCAATGTGTGAGTACCTAGGCAGTGGAAGAGGTGGTTGACGTCATTCTGCACAGAAGATGAGATGCATGTAAGACTTTCATGTTCATGGTAAGTTGGAGTTTTTTTTTTTTTTTTTTTTTTTTGGTTTTT
>NW_026071476.1:0-2852 GCF_014885135.2 Alexandromys fortis
GTCTACTAAATTAATTACACACTGGTTGGCCTATTAGCTCAGATTTCTTATTAACTGATTCTTATATCTTAATTTGACCCTTTATTCTTGTCTATATTAGCCACATGGCTTGGTACATTTACCAGTAAGTTGTATCCAAAGTTTTTCCCTGGTACATATTTAATGGCCATTCACTGGAGAAAGGATACCTGGCCAAAACCTTAATAAGAAATGTATCTACCATTTCCAGCAGCTGTCACCTAACAATAGTCACTCATTAAAAGATAGAGGATCCCTCCCCATCTATGCTGGAATTTTGGTCAGTTTGATCTTGTTCAAGTCTCACATAGGTAACCACAACTGCTGTGAGTTTGTGAGTGGGAAAGCCTTGTCATATCAAAATGGCAGGATTGCACAGAGCATCAATTGGCTCTCATATTTTTTCCACTTCTTCTGCCCTATTGTTCCAAGAGACTTCGGGTGGTTTTGAGGGGGAAGAAGTTGATGTCCCTGTAATGCTAAATACATTGTTCTTCTCTTCTGAACTTTGACTGCTTTTCTTGCTCTGGGCAGATTACTGCCTACTGCAAAAGAAGCTTCTTTGACCAAGGTGGAAAGCAGTTAGCTACATGCCCACTTAACAAAAATAATTGTAGCAGGTTCCACCTTAGGGCCCTTGACCTCCACAATCATGGGTTTTGATTTGAATTAAAATACCAAACATTATCCCTCATGTATTAAAAATCTCAACTCCAATAAGCAAGCAGTCAGTTAGCCCATAATAATGGTAACACTGGGCATATCTTGCCTAGCAGGCCAGTATTGTAGCATGCTGGGTTCAGTGCTGGGTAAGACCGCTAATACATTTTCTACTCCAGCAGCACCTTGTCATCGTTTGAAAACTAGCCCAGGTAAAGTTGTTTCCTGATTGATTTGAAATTGATTTCTCTATATCCTGAAAACAAATTGTTTTCTGTCTTCAGCTTACGGATCTTACCATGTTGCTGGGGGGGTTAACGAAGGGCAATGGCAAAATGCTGTGTTGTTTTGGTGACGTCTGTTGTCTCTCTGACCAGTAATTCCCCTAGGTGTGTCCCCTGCTTTATACTTTGATTTTCTATTAATAATTATGTTTTTGTTATTCATTTTTCAGTCATATTTTCATTTTGAATTACATTTTAAATTGACTATATTTTGATTGATCACCTTTCCCAACCCCTAACACATCCCATATTCTTCTCACCTCCCTGCCCATCTAAAATCAAGTTCTTTCCTTTGTTTCCAAAAACAAAAAAAAATGACAATCAAATCAAACAAAAAACCTAATCCGACAAAAATGTTTAAATACACATACAAAGGCACAAATAAACAAACAAAAAACCCAAACTACATAAGTAAAAAAGATCCAGCATTTTGTTGTCCAAAGACAAGTTTATTAACTAATGGTGGTCTGTAAGTCTATTTATAGATCCTTAGCTTCAGTTAATATACCTTTTTATCCTCGCCTCTTTTTTATGCCCCAGTGCTATTGTCATTTGATCTTTTAATCCTCAGAATTCATCTCTCTACTTGCATTTCACATATATCAATTACTCATGCTTATTGATGGTTTTAGAAATACTAATATTGACATTTCTCTTACAGGAATTCTGTGTTTGTCCTCAAATAACATTGGAAAACTAATGTATATATGTATGTATATATGTGTATATATCTATATGTATGTGTATTTATGTATGTGTATGTATTTTAAAAACACAGTATTTATTATCCAATTCTTACAATGTAACTATCCAAAGGGCAAGAAAAAAAAAGAAAATACTGTTTTATTTTTGAGGGTTGCCTATTTTTCTATTTTTAAAATTTTTTTCCCACGTGGTGGTGGTGCATGCCTTTAATCCCAGCACATGGTGGCAGACACAAGCATTTCTCTGTGAGTTTAAGATCAAACAGGTCCACAGATTAATAGTCAGAGCTGTTTTACAGAGAAAATTTTCTTAAAAAAAAAAGCAAAAGTAAATAAATAAAATAATTTTAATTAATTAACTATTTTCTTCCAGTCCAGTTACAGTCTTCCCTCCCTCCCTCATCTCCTGTCAGTCCTTCTTCATTTCTCTTTCTCTTCCATGCTCTAATCTACTCCCCCTCCTTTCTCTTCTAAAAACGGAAGTCCTCCTCCCATGTAGGCATCTTGTTTCCAGTTGAAGCTGGATAAGGCAACTCAGTATGAGGAAAGGGTCCTTCTTTCTGTGCACTGTGAAGATGTGTGGCTATTACTGGTTCAATAAAAAAAAAACTGAGTGGCCAACAGCTAGGCAGGATTCCCAGGCACAGAGGACATTGGTAAGAAGAAGGGAGGAGGCACAAGGAATTGCCAGCAGACAATTAAAAGGGCTGCATGTTTTTGCAGGTAAAGCTTTGTCAGGAAGCCTTTCTAAAATGAGACACACTTGCCTCCAGCTAACAAAGACCACGGGAGAAAACGCTGCTACTAAGAAGCCGTACAGAACTCTGCTCTTTTGTTTCTAGAATTACTTCCCAAGTTCTGTCAGGTTTAAGTGGATTTGGCTGTCCACATTGATACCATTTATGACAGAAATTTCTGTCCCACCAGGGCCCGCAGCCAATAAGTCTGAAAGAAATACACAAAGGCCTACTAAATTAATTACACACTGGTTGGCCTATTAGCTCAGATTTCTTATTAACTGATTCTTATATCTTAATTTGACCCTTTATTCTTGTCTATGTTAGCCACATGGCTTGGTACATTTACCAGTGAGTTGTTCTCATCTTGCTTCCACTGTATCTGGATGAAGACTGCAGACTGCCTCATTTCCTCTTCGCTGAATTCTCCTGTTCTTCTTGCAGCACCT
>NW_026071477.1:0-2680 GCF_014885135.2 Alexandromys fortis
TGAATGAAGGCGTAAGTCACAAACAATCCCACACCAGTTTGGAATTATGATTAATAGGGTGGTATTTATTTAAAGGGGAAAAAACTTACAGATCACCATCCCAGACAACAGCCCTCTGCGCAATCAGGAAGGAGTCTAGTAGCTGGAAGCAGAGCAGGAAGCAAAGAGAGAGCAAGGAGGGAAGTGACCGCTTTTTTAAAGAGAGAGACCATGCCCCAAGGGGCTGGTATCTCGGTGGCTATTGGCTGGAGGAGTGGAAGGACCTCCAGCAACAATTCAGATACCATGTAACTTGCCAGACTTCCTGGTTTTTCTATTTCTAGCCTCTTGTGTTTTTTTTTTTTTTTTTTTTTTTTTCCTGTACTGGGTTACCTTATGAAAAGTTATGTAAGCCTACTCACTTGCTCACCTTTGCAATGTATTTAATGTACTTTATGAACATAGTTAAGCAAATGTGCTGTAGTATGATGGAACATCCTTTGGATATATGCCCAACAGTGGTATTGCTTGAGGTAGGTCTTGAGGTAGGTTGATTCCCAGTTTTCTGAGAAACCACAATACTAATTTTTAGAGTGTACAAGTTTGTATTTTCACAAGAAATGAAGGGGTGTTTCCCTCACTCTTCATCCTCTCCAGAATAAGCTATCATTGGTGTTTTTGAACTTAGCCATCCCGATAAGTGTAATATTTCTCAGATTCACTTTGATTTTCATTTTCCTGATTCCCTGATGGCTAAGGATGTTGAATATTTCCTTAAATATCTTTCAGGCCATTTGAGATTCTTCTGTTGGATTTTTTTTGTTTAGATATGTACTCCATTTTTTAATTGGATTATTTGGTATTTTGATGTCTACTTTCTTGAGTTCTTTAAATATTTTGGAGATCGGTCCTCTGTCTGACATGGGGTTGGTAAGGTCTTTTCCCATTCAGTAGGCTTCCTTTTTGTTTTATTGACTGTGTCATTTGCTTTACAGAAGCTTCTCAGTTTCAGAAGGTGCCATTTACTTATTGTTCTCAGAGTCTGTGCTACTGGTGTTATATTTAGGAAGTGGTCTCCAGTGTTCATTCATTGAAGGGTACTTCCCATTTTATTTTTAGAAAATATACTTTGGTTTTCTTTAAACCAACTTATTTACAATGCATTTTCCTGACTTGATTTTTCCAATTATTTATATTTTCTTTGTGCAATAAATGCCATTGCTGAACATTCTATAGTTGACAGCCCTTCTATATGACACTATTTCTTTTCTCTCCTATGCATTTCTAGTTTGCATTTCTAATTTTACTGCTCTTGCCTGTTCATTACCTTGGAGTTTTACCTCCAGTGATATTATGCTTTAATATTTAGGATGAAATTCATGTTCACTTAACAGAATTAAGTGATTTTTATTCTCCCCAGAAACACTTCCTATTATGATTTATTTAAACTAAATTGTCTACTTGAGATTTTTTTCATAGAATACATGAATGAGATGCTCCAATGAGATTGGTATACATTTTTTAATTCCCAGGAGGTTTTATTAAATTAACACCTAGGTTTTTTAAACGGTTTTCTTTATTGCTCATTTTGTTTATTGCTGTTTTTCTTTTATACGCCCTCACATGGAAGATGTGTGCAAATATTTTTTCAAGGTTGTTTTCTTACATTTCTCAGTGTGACAAATATCTAGACATTTTCTTCCTTCCATGCCCAATACAACCTTAAATTGAAACACAATATTTAGGGTATTGGATTAGTTCATAAGGGGAAAAAAAAAGCCTTTGAATTGAAGGTAAGTCTAAGATCTGAATTAATAATAGTATCAGCATATACTAAGTAAATTATTGTAAAACCCATATTTTCAGGTGTACAATTTAATGAAGATTGATTCTGTTCTTACAGGGATTTATGTTTAGAAAAAATGGGGATAGAGAATTAATCATATTTCTCTTTGAATTAAAAACAACTATAAATGGGAAACAAAACAAAACAAAATAACAGATCGACAAAACCAACCTACACCACAAAATCTAGGTTTTACACAAAATCCAGGCCCCTTTTGTTAAAGTTAGGAGCAGGTCACAGATCCATGCCCGAGTTGAAGATTTCACATTAGAGTAGGTACAGGAGGTGGAGCTCATGAAGACTACCTTACAGTCTGTGCAAAAACCAATTCTGACTAGTTTTCATCATAGGTTTTGCTAACAGTGTTTGATATGGCCCACCCATAGTAGAAAAATCTGCAAAAAGAGAGAGGGGGGATTGGGAACTATCTGAAATGGTTGGGTAAAATGACAGAAGCCACTATGGGGATTCCTCTTAACACTAATTTAGAACTCCAGTTTGATTTGGTTTTGTAAATGCCTAAAATGTAACAGCTGCTTAGATATGCTTATCACAACGTGTTGCTGTCCAAAACTCACACCTAGCGCCATCATGTCTGCTCTCCTCCTGGACTCTGACATATTGATAAGATCCTGTCAGTCCTGATTTTTATAAGATAAACCCATGTTTAGTCTCCTTTGTGTTCATAGAAAACAGGGACAATCTCAAGTCCTCATTTCCTCCGTCACTGTCAGGCAAAGTTCTTCATCATGAGTCAGACTCCTGCCAACAGAGGAAACCACATTTACACTGATAAGTCCTGCTATCACGAGAAGCATGACGCATGACCAGCTTAGATCCTTGTCTCAACATTGT
>NW_026071478.1:0-2769 GCF_014885135.2 Alexandromys fortis
TTTCCCGGTCACTTTACTGTGGCCCCAATGTCATTCCTCACTTCTTCTGTGACTTTGGACCACTGGCAAATCTCTCCTGTTCAGAAACCAGGTCTATCAAAATGCTGTTTTTTAACTTTGCTTTAATTGTGCTTTTTACATCCCTTCTTATAGCCATCTTTGCATACAGCAACATAGTAGTCACAATAGTGCGTCTGCCATCAGCCAGGGAGCGCCAGAGGGCTTTTTCCACCTGTTCCTCTCATCTCATTGTCCTCTCGCTGATGTTTGGCAGCTGAATATTTATATACATTAAACCAAAGCAGTCAAGCAGGCTGGACACCAACAGAGAGGCTGCTCTTGTGAACACAGTAATGACACCGCTTCTGAACCCTGACATCTACACCCTGCGCAACAAGCAGGTCCACCAGGCTCTCAGGGATGCATTCATTGTCCAGGGTCAAATTTCACAGATATCATGGCCAGAATGCACTTTCCCCTTGACTTAGTCTAACTCCATTTTTATATAAATGTTTTATAGAAATCATCTGGTATATTATTTTTTCAAAAATTCTTGTTTGGTATTAAAATTATGGATGACTTATCCAGTGATCCTATCTGAAGGTTTTAATAATACTGTGATGAAAATTTTCAATAAAGTGTCCCAAATTATCAATGCAGTTATTTGATATATGTTAGGTGTATGAAGCTATAGTTTCACACATTTTTTATAGTCATGGAGAAACAAAGAAAGTCTATGAGGATGGAGTTTGCACTTCCCACAGGGCGGGGAACCCTCATTGCTCTTTGGGCTGACGAGGGAGGGGGAATTGATTGGGGGAGGGGGAGGGAAATGGGAGGTGGCGGTGGGGATGAGACAGTAATCTTTAATAAATAAATAATTAAAAAATTAATTATGTAAGCATCTAAATTTAAAGGGTAAATCATATTTTGAAAAAACTGGAATATATTTGAGTATGCTTGTAAGATATATGTATTAAATCATTCAAAGAATCTGGATGGGGGCAAAGTAAAAATAAACAAAGCAGAATTTCATTCTTTGAAGTAACTCATAGAATATTTAAAATCACTAATCAAGACCATCCAGAATTAGAGAGAGAGGGACAAGGCAGACCAGGCAAGGTTTCTATGTGAAGAATGCAGGGCTGGGACTCCACATATTCTGCAGGGATTACAAGAACAATAAAGTAATAGTATAAATATCTTCATTCTAGAATGTTTGATAACCAAGATGAAATAGAACTATGTCTTTGAAAGATAAACTTTCAAACCAACAGAAGAAATACAGTACAGATATCATTTTTGTCTATTTGTTATTTGTATTCCAAATTTATATTTGTGATTCCAAATATTTATTTCAAACTTCTCTATCCTTTTACCCTAAGAGGGAATCTACTGATAGTGGGGTGTGTATCTTAGAGGCAAAGAAAAAGGCTGATTTTGTCTTCTAGTTTAATCCATTATCTGTGTCTTTTTGTTGGGGAACTGAGATCATTGACATTGAGCGTTATTGAGTAATGAGCATTAATTTCTGTTGAATGTTGTGCTGTTGTTTTCTTAGATTACTTTTGGCTAGCTGTTCTGGGATTTTGTATTCCTTGTGCTTTCCTGGATATTAAATTTTAACTTCTCTTCAGCCCAAAGCATTCCCGCTAATATGTATTGTAGGTCTGGTTCTGTGGACATAAATTCCTTAAATCTGTTTTTATCATGGAAACTTTTTCTTTTTTCTTTGATGATGACTGATAGCTGGGAATAGCAGTTTGACTTTACATATATGGTTCTTTAGAACTTGCAAAACATCACTCTAGCCATACAGCTATCATCCACATTCCAAAGGCATAGTTTGGTTCCATGCTGGTTCCTTTCCTGTCTGGCCAGATATGGTGGGCTCCCATTAGCTCAGGTAGGCTGTTTCAGTGAATATCCTCATCATGGTTTTGATTTCTTTGCTCATATTCTTACTCTTCCTTGTGTGGGAAGTTCTTTTGTCTATTTGTTGCTTTTATTGGTTAATGAATAAAGCTGTTTCAGCCAGTGGCTTAACAGAATAGGGCAAAGTGGGAATTCCAAACAGATAGAGGAGGAAAGAGTAGGTGGAGCCAAGAAGTAGCTATAGAGCCAAAGCAGGAGACAGATGCCAGAAGGAACCTTACCAGTAGGCTACAACCACATGGAGATATCCAGATTAATAGACATGGGATAATTTAAGATATAAGAGCTAGCTATTAATACAATCAAGCTATTGGACAAACAGTATTGCAGATAATATAGTTTCTCTGTGACTATTTCAGGTCTGGGAAACAGAGAATGAAAGAGCAGCCTTGGCCAACATCAAACCACAATTCGACTGTACTTTGGGAGCTCAGTCCAGTGCTCTGCTGTGGTTCTCTGCCTTGCTTCCATCAGTTGCTGGATGAAGGTTCTATGGTGATATTTAAGATATTTATCAGTCTGAGTACAGGGCAATGCCTGTTCGGGCACCCTCTCCCCCATTGCTTAGAGTCTTATCTGGGGTCATCCTTGTGGATTCCTGGAAATTTCTCTAGTGCCTGGTTTCTTGCTAGCCTCATAATGGCTCCTTCAATCAAGATATCTCTTTCCTTGCTCTCTGTCTCTGACCTCCCCTTATCTTAGATATCCTGTTCTCTCAGATTCTCCTCCCATTTTCTGCCCTGTTCTTCCCCTTCTGCCTTCCCTTCTCTCCACACCCCCATGTTCCTAATTTTCTCAGGAGATCTTGTATATTTCTCCTACCCAGGGGGATAT
>NW_026071479.1:0-2737 GCF_014885135.2 Alexandromys fortis
AAAAAAAAAAAAAAAAAAAAAAAAACCCTATCACGTAGTGACCCCAATTGCAACTGCTGTACCAGATGTGGTGTCCTTACTTGAGCGGATTAACACATCTCCTGGTACATGATATGCAGCTATGTATGGATATAAGGACCACACAATCTGCTTTCAGATGGCAAGGACAGCAATATACATTTACAGTATGTACATCTGCAGCCTTGTGACATCATTTCATTTGAAGGGATCCCTTCAACAAAATATCGCATTGGTTTACTATATTGACAACACTATGTTCACTGGACCAAGCAAGCAAGAGGTTTAGAATTCTTGTTAACATATATGCACATCAGATGAGAAATAAATCCAACCAAAATTCAAGGGCCTTCTACCTCAGGGAAATTCTTAGAAGTCCAGTAGTGTGGGACGCAGCACAGAGATATTCCTTCCAAGGTGAAGGACAAGTTATTACGCCTGGCCCCTCCCACAACTAAGAATGAAGCACAATGTTTAGTGGGCCCATTCGGATTCTGGAGACAGAACATTCCTCACTTGGGTGTGGTATACCAGCCCATTCACCAAGTGACTCAGAAAGCTGCTAGATTTGTGTGGGGCCTGAACAGAGGCTTCTCAATGGGTCCAGACTGCTGTTCAGGCTGCTCGACCACTTGGACCACATGACTCAAAAGACCCCTCTGGTATTTGAGGTGTCAGTGGCAAACAGGGATGCTGTTTGGAGCCTTTGGCAGGTCCCTGGAGGTGAGCCACAGAGGAGACCTTTGGGATTTGGGAGCAGAGCTCTATCGTCATCTGCAGACAACTACTCTCTACCTTTGAGTGACAGCTCTTGGCTGCTATTGGGCCTTAGTAGAACCTGAACCTTTGATAATGGGTCACCAAGTTACCATGCAACCTGAGCTGCTCATTGTGATCTGGGTATCATCTGACCCATCAAGCCATAAAGGAGGACATGCACAGCAGCACTCTATGGCAAGCAAACTGAAGTGATATAGATGTGATCAGGCCCAGGCAGGTCCTGAAGACACAAGGAAGTTGCATGAAGAAGTTGCCCAAATGCCTATGTTTTCTACGCCAGCTACAATGCTGTCTGCTTCCAGCATGCACCTGCAGCCTCATGTAACCCTATGGTTAGTTGACAGAAAAAGAAGACTAGGGCCTGGTTCACTGATAGTTCTGCGTGCTATGCAGGCACCAACCAGAAGTGGACAGCTGCAGCATTATAACCCCTTTCTGGGACAACCTAAAGGCCACACAACTTCACTGTGGGCAGAACTTCAGGCAGTACACATGGTCATACATTTTGGTTGGAAGGAGAAATGACCAGATGTGTGATTGTTCACAGGCTGTAGGCAATGGATTGCCTGGATGGTCAGGGACTTGGAAAGAGCATGACTGGAAAATTGGTAAGAAAGGTTTTTGGAGAAGTGTGTAAATAGATCTCTCTAAAAGGGTGAAGGATGTGAAGATACTTGTGTCCCATGTAAACACTTATCAAAGGTGACTTCTACAGTGGAGGAGTTCAATAATCAAGTAGGTAAGATGCCCGTTCTATGGACTGTCAGTCTTTTTCCCCAGTCATCCCTGACACTGTCCAATGGGCCCGCAAAAAAAGTGGCCATGGTGGCAGAGATGGGGTTATACATGGGTTCAATAACATGGACTCCCAGTCACCAAGGTTAACCTGGCTACAGTTCCTGTTGAGTGCCAGATCTGTCAACAGCAGAGACCAACATTGAGCCCTTGATATGGCACCATACCCCAGGATGACCAGCTAGCAACCTGGTAGCACAATGTCTACACTGGTCACTTCCTCTGTGGAAAGGATAAAGCATTGTAATAGGTTAGAAAAGATATTCTGGTTATGGAGTTCCCTTTCTTGCAAACAATGCTTTGGCCAAAACCACCATCCATGGATTGATGGAATGCCTGTTGCACCGACATGGTATTCCACACAGTATTGCTTCTGACCAAAGAACTCCCTTCACAGCCAAAGATAAGCAACAGTGGGCTCATGATCATGGAATCCACTAGTCTCATAATATTTCCCACCATCCTGAAGCCCCTGACCTGACAGAAAGATGGAACAGTCTTTTGAAAACACAGCTATAGCACCAATTAGGTGGCAGCAGCCTGGAGAGCTGGGGCAGATTCTCAAGGCAGCGTATGCTTTGAATCAGCATCCAACATATAGTACGGTTTCTCTCATAGCCAAGATCCATAGTCCAGAAATCAAGGAGAGGAAGAGAAAATGGTTCCACTATCACCCCTAATGACCCGCTAGGAACATTTCTGCTTCCTGTTCCTGCAACCTTAAGTTCTGCTGGCCTAGAAGTTTTGGTTCCAGACGGGGAAGAGCTCCTGCCAGGAGATAAAACAAACATTCCCATTCGATTGGAAGCACAGACTTCCCCTGGCCACTGTGGGCTTCTGATACCCTTGAACCAACAGGCTAAGAAAGACATGACAATGTTAAGAGGGGCAACTGACCCAGATTACCAAGGGGAAATTGGATTTCTTCTCCCCAGTGGAGGAAGACAGATTATGTCTGGAGTGCAGGAGATCCTCTAGGGTGTTTCTTAGTCCTACCGCGTCCTGTGATTCACGCCAATAGGAAACTACAACCTGATCCAGGCAGGATGACAAAGGACATGGGCCCTTCAGGAATGAAGGTATGGGTTACTCTTCCAGGAAAAGCCAATACCTGTCAGATGCTTGCTGAGGGTGGAGGAAACAC
>NW_026071480.1:0-2740 GCF_014885135.2 Alexandromys fortis
TGTTGATAGGCAGAGAGAGGAAGGCTCAGGCCTGAGAAGGATGCTCTGTGTTGATAGGCAGAGAGAGGAAGGCTCAGTCAGAGTGTGCTGGAGGGTGCCGCTGGGCTGGGGTCACAGACTGAGGTCACGGTAGAGCAGAGACGGACTGCCCTGGAGCTGACCCGGACACCACTCAGTGCACACAGTGACGACCCAGAAGCACATATTCATTATGCAAACTAGTGGCTTTCTCTGGAACACCCTACACTTGCATATATCACCATATGTTCCTCAGTGGTCCTTTCTTACTGTTTTCTTCTCAGGCTCCCTTTCTCTTCCATTATAGTCTTCTTTCTACTTTCTTGTCTTAAAAAAATCTAGAATGGGGCTGGAGAGATGGCTCAGTAGTAAAAGTGTATACTGCTCCTGCCAAGGGCCTGAGTTTGGTTCCTAGTACCCATGATGGGCAGCTCACAATGGTTGGCCACTCTAGCTCCAAGGGTTTCTGATGCCTCTGGGCTCTGAGGAACCTGTACCCACGTGCGCATACCCCCCCATGCACATAATTAGATTAAAACAATGCAGGAGGTGGGGGGGTGTTAGGGGACATCTTTGAGAAGTAGGAGGGGGAGCTGGGGATGGGATGGATATTGATAGAAGACATGTTGGATACAAATTTAAAATTGTTGAAGAATAAGTAAAAAAGAAATAAAACCTAGATTTTTGCATCTGAGAGAAAATGTACATTATTTGTCTTTCTGATCCCGGCTTATAGCACTTAACATAATGATCTCAGGTCCACCTATTTTTGTACGAACGATGGATTCCCATTCTTCTTCATGGCTGAATAATACTTCACTCCATGTAAATGTTACACTCTCCTCAACCATCACCAGTGAGTGGGCACCTTGGCTGAGGCCCTGACTCGGCCACTGTGAACAGAGCCGCTACAAATACAAGAAGTGTTGGAATATTCCGACTTAAGATTCCTTTGTCTCGGAGTGGCACAGCCAATCATTGAGCCCTGGAGCCTCCACACTGGCCTCTACAGTGAATGCTTTACAGTTCTAGGCCCCTCCCCCATGCTATGCCCCTTGCTTATCCATCCAGCCACAGACTGGTCAGGGAAAAAAAATTGCAGGCTGCTTGGTTACCTGTGAATTTCTGAGAAGCACTGACAATCTTTTCACTATAAATAGATCCCTGTGGTACTTAGGGTATACTGACAAAAACTAATAGTTGTTTGTCTAAAACTCACACGTGGCTAGGCAGCCAGTACTTCTTATTCACTGACGCCGGCACTTCCTTCCTAGAGGGGAGAAGCCATGCAACATCTGTCTGTGCACGCCAACGGGCAGGTAAGCACTGACTGTGGGGGTAAAATATGGAGGCACACTAAGTACCCCGTTCTGCCATCCCTTCCCCTGAGAGCCTGTGCAGCAAGCAAAGTGGCCATTGAGAGATAACGAGCCTACAGCTGTTTGCCGCGCACAAACCGAAAAGAGAAAATTTGCAAACAGTCTATACCCCACGCTCTTATTAATAATGTAAACAATGATTACTTATTCAGTGCCTACTATGTAAAAGGCATCCTGGTAACTCTCCTATGAATAATTTCAAGTCCAATCTTCAGAGCCCTGCCGCAAAGACACTTCAAACAGCTTAGAGACAGGAACACAGCGGCAGAGCAAGCTTCCCGTCTTTTGTCGCAGTTGTGCAGTGAGAAAGTCGCAGCTTGGAGGAGGTGTCATTTGCTAATACAGCAACTTAATACATGTCTTGAAACAAAAATTCAAATGGTAAAGAAAGGGACTAAGTGACAGTAAAGGATCCACTTTTCCCTTTCTCCAAAAAGGAGCCCAAACCCTTCTAGAATATCCTAGTGTGCACCTGTAGCCATGTACTCACATTTACATATAAGTGTTTTTGAAAATAAAAAAATAATCACATGCAAAATTAACCAGATCCAAAGTCTGCACAGCTCAATGAACTTCTATACCATTAGCGCAGCCATTTGATGCGGAGCAGTGAAATCTCACATTGGATTTTACACTTTCACTATTGAATGAATATTTTATGTAATTATCCACCACCAAACACGAAACTCCATGACAGAGCTAGAACTAGAAAAGCTGTATATCTTCTTTGCTAACTATGTTATGAAATACTAAAATATTTTAAAAGTTTTATTATTTTATATTTTTTTTGGGGGGGGCTAGGTATCACTATCTTTTTTTTTTTTTCCTCAATAGGTCTTTATTAAGACTAATCCATCTACAGAGAAAAGCGAAGGCAACAAAACTCTTCAAAACCTGTCATCTTCAGGTTAAGTTTGGGTTTCCATGTTCCCAGCACCAGTGACCAAGCCTTCTTTCTGTTACTGCAGGTGTCACGGCTACCTAAGCTTACTCCCCGGAACAACGGAGCTGTAGACCAGTGCCCGCCGCCTAGGTATCACTATCTTATCTTGGATGTCCAAGAACTAATTTTGTAGACCAGGCTGGTCTTGAAATGACAAAGGTCCTCCTGCTTCTGACTCCTTCGTCCTGGGATTAACGGTGTGCACCACCACACTTGTCTGATTTTTTTTTTCAATGACAAAGCATAAAAACCACTTGTTTTTACTGTTTAAAATAAACAGTAAAACATAAGCTTTATACACTGTGGAGCCAGAATGACCGTCACAGAGTGTGGATGATAGTCCGGCTTCGAAGTTGCTGAATATACTCTTTGGCATGGTCAACTGCTGTCTTGGGTGCTT
>NW_026071481.1:0-2716 GCF_014885135.2 Alexandromys fortis
CACTCTGGCCCAAGTACGTCAGGATGCCTAGTGCTTTCTCTTGCCTCTCCTGTGGGGGCGAGAAACACAATAGTCTTTTCAGTCCCTCTGAGAGCCCTAGATGTGGCAGTAGGGAAAGCCAGGGCCTGGGTTCAGAGAGACGACGGGCTGGTAGGCAGGCAGTCATTCAACAAGGGAAATCAGGGACGGGACTAGCTATGCAAAGTGCTAAGGGCTGGCTCATCTGGAGAAGGAAGAGTAAAAGGAGGACAGGGGCGGAAAGGAGGATGGGAGAAGTCTATGGGAAAACCTGCAGAAAAGCAAAGCAGAGTGGTTTCGGTGGGATACAAGCATCTTCAAAGTTGGAATGGGAGATGCAGGAGAGCCACCTGGCGGTGCACGCTTATGACCCCAGCACTCAGGAGGTCAAATCAGGGGGATTGTGAGCTGGAGGGCACCCTGGTCTGTATAGTTGAGGTCTCATCTCAATCTAGCTTAAGTCTCATATAGTAAGGTTAACATCAGAAACAGCTTAAGTGCACTGCATCAGTAACCAAATTATGTGCTTTCAGTCACATTCAGAATGTCCTGTGTGCTCATCTGTCACCATATCCTAACAGCTGTTACAGCTAGCCCCCTGACCCCAGTCCCCCCCAGGATTCCACCAACAGGAAGCCAGCTTACCTTCTCCTGTCGCTTCTCTTCCTCGTGCTCTTTATTGCCTCTGGGCACTCCTTTCCCTTCTTCCAGCAGCTCCTTAAACAGGTCCACGGGGCCAGAACTTGGAACTCCTGCATCTGCTGCTTCCAGTTCAGGCAGTGAGTTCTGGCGCCTGGCTTTCTTCCTTAAGAATTCTGTTCGGGCCTGTGAAGAAAGTTATAGGCAAGACCTTCAGAACACTCCTAAAGAGGTTGGGGGAAAAAAGACCTTCAGAACATAGAAGTGGTGGGGACTACAAGAAAGAGCCATGGGCCAGCTAATGGTGTATGCCTCTAATGCCAGCATTCAGGAGGCAGAGGCTGAGTGGGTTTTGTTTTGTTTTGCTTTTTGAAGACAGGGTTTCTCCCTGTCCTGGAACTTGCTCTGTACACCTGGCCTTTCTCTGCCTCCACCTCCCAAGTGCTGGGATTAAAAACACACGCCTTGTAACCTCCAAATTCAAGGCCAGCCTGGTATACAGAGCGAGTTCCAGGAAGGCAGGGCTACACAAGGAAACTATCTGGAAAAACCTTTAGAGGGGGAGGTGAGGATAGTATAGGTACTGGGAGCCAGAAGAGACACTTTCTGATTTGGCGTGAAGAATGGGTGTTTTAAACAGTAAACTTGCTAGACAGTGGTGGCGCCTTTAATCCCAGCCTGGGGGGGGGGGGCGGGGCAGAGGCAGGCGGATCTCTGTGAGTTCGAGGCCAGCCTGGTCTACAAAAGCTAGTTCCAGGACAGGCTCCAAAGCTACAGAGAAACCACAGAAACGGTAAACTTGATTATCAGGAATTTCTGGTAGGTCCCCAGCCTAAAACAGAAGGCTTCCCAGCCTACAGTGATGCAAAACAAAACAAAAAGCAGCTATTAAAAAACCACTCAGCAGGGGCTGGAGAGATGGCTCAGTGGTTAAAAGTAGTGGCTGCCCCTCCAGAGGTTCTGAGTTCAATTCCCAGCAACCCCATGGTGGCTCACAACCATCGATAATGAGATCTGGTATCCTCTTCTGGCCTGCAGGCAGAGCACTATACACATAATAAATCCTTTTTTTAAAAAAAAAAAAAAAATCTAACTACTCAGTACTTCTGTGTCCTTGGGCCACACTTTGCAGTAGGGTAGGGGCCCACAAAATAATCATTAAAGTCTGGTCGTGTGTGTGTGTAGTCTTAAATCCCAGCATTCAGGTGGAAGTGGCAGGCGGATCTCAGAGGTGGAGACCAGCCTGGTCTACAAAGCCAGTTCTAGGACAGCCAGGGCTACCTAGGCCCTGTTTCAAAGAAAGCCTCTGATCAGGCAGTGGTGGCGCACGCCTTTAATCCTAGCACTTGGGAGGCAGAGGCAAGTGGATCTCAGTGAGTTCAAGGCTAGCCTGGTCTATAAAACGAGTTCCAGGACAGCCAGGTCTGTTAGTCTGTTGTGCAGAGAAACCCGGTCTTGAAAAACAAACAAGCAAAGCCTCTGGGTGTATTTGTCTCGGGGAGCAATAATGGAAAATGCGTCTAACGGAGTGGACTCCAGCTTGTCCTCCCTTTGCCCTCCTCGTTGAAGCCGTTGCGCTCAGTGCCGACCGCACACCCCTTTAATTAAGGACTCAAAGTTGTTCTAAGAGGGATTTCTCAAGTCTAGCACTTTGTAGGTGGGGCACATATATACAGTGGATGCCCAGTAACTTGTGCAGACGAACTATAAAGTAATCAGAATATCTGTCCCACTCTTATGAACTAGTCTCTGGCCACTTCAACTACACCAGTGGGGAAATCTAGGAAGATTTCATGGAAGTTAGCAAAGGATTTGTAGCGAAACATCGCCAAACACTGACCCGCGCCTGACAGCGAGTGACCGGCAGGCCCTCCGTGCTTCCGGGCCAGCCCCAGGCTTACCTCTTGCTGAGCGAGCAACACCCTCCGCTCACGTGGGCCTTGTCGCACCGCACGCGGGCAACATTGTCCTTGTTCAGGACGTGCCAGCTCTTCTTGGGCAAAATATTCATGGCTCCGTAGCCGACCTCTGACCAACAGGCCCACTCTCCAATACTTCC
>NW_026071482.1:0-2737 GCF_014885135.2 Alexandromys fortis
ATTACAGATGGTTGTGAGCCACCATGTGGTTGCCGGGAATTGAACTCAGGACCTTTGGAAGAGCAGGCAATGCTCTTAACCACTGAGCCATCTCTCCAGCCCTGCCTGCCTCTTCTTAAATAATTGGGACTGATGCAGAAGTGGGGAGTCGGAGGTTTAATCTCTGAACTGTGGGAACCGGTGGCCTTTCCCATAGGACTCCCTGGCATTTCCCTTGAGAGGGAAGCTCTGTTGACCAGTGCTGGTCCTATGGATTGCTTTATATTCATATTTGTCCTGGCTCTTGGTGCTGTTATTGCCCTTCATGAATCACTTTTGTCAATAAAAGGTCTCAAACTGGGTGTAAATGGTTGTTTTGGTTTATGGAATAGATTCTGATTTTCCCCTCATGTTCTTTGTGTGGAATTTCATCAGTTCTCTGCTTATAAATTTGACCAGCTGACCCTGCAATCAGGTAGAAGCCTCTGCCTCAGACTCAGGGTTCTCTGCCAAGAGGTTGTAAAGGAAGTGAGTGTTGAAAACTGTTTAGCTGTCTGCCATCCGTCAAGTTTAGCTGTGGAGATCAAATTGGCTTAGGGCGAATGTCCTGAAAGTTGGACACCTTGGCCTTAAGGGTCATTTGCTTGACTCCAGGGGCTGAATGGGAACCAGAAGCATCTTTTCATTTCTGGGACAAATATCCTTATCTTAGAGTCATCTGCCCTACAGCTGCATTCCAACCAAAGCAATGGATCATGTCAGTTACTCCCTTCCTGTGCTAGCATCTCCCTGCTTCTGCATCTGTACCCTCCTTTTTCTCCCCTCTGCAGTCTGTTCTGAACAGAACTCACAGGTGTGGTAAAAGCAGTGGGTATGACTTGGGATCTTACTTGCTCTTGGATTCTAAATATAAATTGAATTGCCTGTTTCCTACTTCCCTCTGGTCTTCAAGTTCCTCTCAGTTCCACCTCTGTTTCTTCTTTGTTCTTTTCTCTTTGGTTCTGTAAATAAACTTCAAAGCATCATGCATGATAGACAACGTGCTGTCCACTGAGCTATGCCTCCAACCCTTGTCCGTTTCTTTTGAGTGGTCTCTGTAGCTATTGAACAATACCTTTAATCCTACTTGGTGCTTTGCCTTGGTTCATGACCACAGGTTTATGCCCTCTCTTCTAATTAAAGACATACCTCTTTTTTTCTAACAATAAAATACAATAAGTTAAGACAGAAACCATCATATCAAAGTTGGACAAATCAAGGCAACAGAAAAATAAAAGAGCCCCAAGAGCAGGCATAAGAACCGGATACCTAATTGTTCATGCAATTAGGAGTCAGTCTCATAAAAGTACTAAGCTGAGGGTGATAGTGTATATACAGGGGACCTGGTGTAGACTGCTGTAGGTCCTGTGCTTGCTGCTTCTGTCTCTGAGTTCATAAAGAGCTTTTGCTCAGTTTTAGAGTACCTTGTGTTGGTATCCTCCATCCCTTCTATCTCCCCTACTTCTGTCTCCTCTTCTGCAGGGTTCCTTGAGCTTTGAGAGGAGGGATTTGATGGAGACATCTCATTTAGAGCTATGCGTTCCAAGGTCTCTCTAATGTCTGGCTTTGGGTCTTAGTATTGTGTCCATCTGCTGCAGGAGGAAGAAGCCTCTCTGATGATGGCTGAATCGGGTATCAATCTATGAATATAGTAACATCTTTAGGAGTCATTCCATACTGACCCTCAAATGCCCTTCAATTCTATCTGTCTCTCCCCTCATTCCCATCTCCCCTCTTCCTACCTAATCATTCCATTCTCACTCCTCCCCTTCCATTCCACCCATAAAATCTATTTCCCCTCCCAGGGAGATTGATGTGTCCCTCCTGGTCCCCTCTTATGCCTGTGCTCTCTGGGTTATAGCTTGATTATAATTTATCTAATGGCTAATATCCAAATATAATTGAATACATACCATATTTATCTTTCTGGCTCTAGGTTACCTTACTCAGGATGATTTTTTTTCTAGTTCTATTTATTTATTTTACTGCATATTTCCATGATGTCATTTTTTTAACAGCTGAGTAATACTCTATTGTGTGAATGTACCATATTTTCATTGTCCATTCTTCTGTTGAGGGACATCTAGGTCATTTCCAATTTCTGGCTATTATGATTAGGGCAGCAGTCAATATGGTTGAGGAAGTATCCTTGTGGTGGGACGAAGTATCGTTTGGGTATATGCCCAAGAATAATATAGCTAGTTCTTGAAGGATGACCTTGAGCTTATTAGCTTGCTGCCTTTTTACCTCTTGAATGCTGAGATTACAGACATCACAGTCACTGTTCTCTTGCTCTGAAGAGACAGCATGACCAAGGCAGCTTATAAGAGAAAGCATTTAATTGGGGGCTTGCTTACAGTTTTAGGGTTAATCCATTTCCTTATGGCAGGAAGCCTGGTGCTGGAGCAGTAGCTAAGAGCCTACATCTTTTTGTTGTTGTCTCCTTGCATTTTAATTTTTGAAAATCCATTATAAATAATAGTAATAGGTTTAGACACCACAAAACAGAACAATTTAAGAGCCCACATTTTTTTTTAAGAGCCCACATCTTATCCACAAGTTGCTGAAGGGAGGGAGGGGGGAAGGGAGGGAGGAAGGGGGAGAGAGAGGGCTTGGGGCTTGGTGTGGTAGTTTTGAAACCTCAGAGCTCACCCCCAGTGACACCTCTTTTAACAAGGCCACACTTCTTTTTTTTAATTTATTTATTTCTTAATTAATT
>NW_026071483.1:0-649 GCF_014885135.2 Alexandromys fortis
TAACTTATTGTACAGTGGTATTAAACTACTTGAAAATTTCAAGTTGTAACTCTGAAAAAAGGTACTAAGGATCACTCTCTTGAGCATTCCCATGCAACATGGGGATGATGGTGAAGTCCAAGAGACAATCATACAGAACTGGAGTACCTAGGAAGTAAACCCTAGATGATCACATCTGTGCATCATTTGGGTCTTTAGAATTCAAACAACTGCAATGGTAGAGCAACTAGGAAATAAAAAGGACCTGGGCCTTGCGTTGTGTAATCCAGTAGTGAAGGGAATTATAAATGCCATGTAAATTAGGGTCACTGGGCACTAGATAGCAATGCCAAGGTCAGCTCTGGATATATTGTGAAACTTTTCACCCAGCCCACAAAATAAGATTGCACAAGGGGGAAGATGACAAGAACAGAATGTGGCAGCATTGTGGAAGATTACATAGGGAACGTTGTAAATATTGTATAAGGAATAATGAACAGCAAATGAGTCTAAATCCATTGATGAGCGTCTTGATGGACACAGAGATGCAAATCAGAACTAAGCAGTAAATCAGCTGCAGGAGGTAGGGTGTGTGATCCTCTGAAGAGGGACCTTTGAAATTTCAAGCAAATGAAAGTGGAAATGTGACATTAGTGTGAGGAATATCAGC
>NW_026071483.1:6952-8540 GCF_014885135.2 Alexandromys fortis
AGATATTTTTAGCTCTGGAGTTCTGTGACAGGAACCCACTAGAAGCTACTAACAGTATCGGGATGGAAGATCATCAACTGCCACAGGATGAATGGTGAAGGTGAAGTCTGTTTAGACCCACTGCCTCTGAACGTGGCAGTAACCTCTGATGCTAACTTGGATGCTCCACAGATCAGGAGTTTGGGGGCTTACTGGTTTCTGTTGGCACTAGTATATGTGATTAAAAAGACCTATAGTGACATTCTGGTTGGATGTGCAGACGATGATCGTCTTTTTGCCTAGAGCCACAGCCAAAGAAACTGGACTGTGTCAGCACAATGTCTCCCATGGAATATGAAATTATAAGCACACATACCTGTGTAAAGTGAATGCACCCCAATGTAAAACCATCATGTATGTGGAATCTGTAACAGAAGTCATGAACAATGATCTGAGACATATAAAATAAAATGAAAACTTTAATTAAATTCTACAGTTTCAATGTTAAGTACACCAAGGCTTCACAGGGAAGGTCACAGTGGACATTTTCAACATGAACCCTCTATCCTGGTACTCAGAGAACCCTCACCTACAGCAGGAGAGTAGCTGATCCCATCTCTGAAATCCTTACTGGGGGCTGCTTCTTGGGCACTGGCAAGTTGCCTTTAAATATGGCTTGGACAATCTGCACCATAGCTAATATTTCAATATGCAAACCAGTCAAAAAAGCTTGAGTTGGTGCTCAAGGTCACATTCTGGTATATCATCCAGTGGCAGTTAGGATTAGCAAAGAATTCCCTAGAGTATTTTAATCCTAAAATATTTGTTCCTAGCCCTGTGAAAACATCACATTTTGTGTTTTGTTTTTTTTTCTTGCGGGGAGTGTGCTCTTAGTAAACTGTTTCTTGTAAAGAATGTGCTTTGTAGGAGCACTATAACTCCTCAGAATAAATCTTTCCAAGGGAAGGAGAAATGGGGAAGATTAGCACATATGGTCAAAATATATAATATACTGGAAAAAACATTGCTTTTGAGAAAATTGTATAAAATTAATTTACATTAATAAAGATTTCAAGGAGTCATGAAGATGGCCCACATGTCAAATACACTTGAGACCAATCCTGCTTTCTAACTCGATTTGATTCTCCAGATCCTATATGACAAAGAGACAATAAAGTCCAAGATGTTCTCTGATCTCCTCAACTAGGCAATGTCACATATGCACCTAGAAATATGCAGATGTTTGCACACAAACTCAAATTGACACAGTAACATAATCTAAAAAGTAGTAGAAAGGAAAAGAAAAACCAGAAGAAACAGACACAAGTAATGAAGTAAGAAAGTCCTCTAGAATCAGAAAACATAGGAAAAAGGCTTTCCTACAGCTTCTGAAACAAAATAGTTTGTCGTCATCATCACTTCAGTCCAAAGAGTGTTATGATAGATGCCAGAACTCCAGAACTATAGAAAAATAAACCCTTCATATTCAAGCAACGGAGTTTATGGCATCGTGCTACAAAGAAAGAGAAAGATAATACTGAATTTTCCTCTGCATTTGCACATACAGGCTTATCATACCAAATGATATAAGAGACACTGAATCCACTAT
>NW_026071484.1:0-2687 GCF_014885135.2 Alexandromys fortis
AATGAGAAATGTGGCAAGGAGTTTACTGAGTTTTAGGGGTGTGCTTGTGCCCCGTGGGTTTTCTTTCATTCTTTCTTTTTCTTTCTTTTTTTTTTCTTTCTGGTTGGGGGTGGGAGGGTTGGATGAACAGCCAGAGGGCCCGAGAGTTCCACGCATCTAAATTAACACCCACTCCACACCCCCAGGCTAGGGAGAACAGGAAAAGCCAGGTATGGGGAAGGGGCAACATCAGCTGCTCCCCTTCTCCCCCACACGTCTCTGCCTGTTTTCAATGGATTGCTCAGCTCCAGTCACACCCAGTCTTACTGGTGTATCCAAGGGCAGGGTCTGGAAAGAGGGTCGCAAATTTGCCCCAGCCTCCACCCCCAAGCCAGCACTGGACACTAAGAACGAACAGAAAAGCCAACCTTCCCTTCCATGCAGTCCTACTTGGAAAGGGAGATTTTAGTCACATGTACAGAGGGCTGCTTGCTAGTAGGTTTTTTTTTCTTTTTTTTTTTTATTTTTCATTTAAATTAAGTTCCACCAGTGCCTCCCACCCTCCAAAGTGTCCCACCCCTCCCAAAACCCCTCGCCACTCCCCAAATCCACTCTGATGAGGCCGGGGTAGCCAACTGACTCTTGTCAAGGAAGGAACTGGGCTTTGAACCTCGCCCTGTGCTGCTAGCTTCCCGGCCCCCCCCCTCCAGGGGTCTCATGCCAATTCTTCCGCGCATCAGCCCCCTTAAGAAGCCCCTCCCGATCCTGGGCGCCTCACTTCTAGCTTAGCTGTCAGCTGTCCATCACCTCTTGCTGTGCATCCCCACTCACTGCACCCCCAAGTCTGATTGTGCTTTTCTCTCAATAGAAAGGTGGGGAGCGACTGGGAAATTATCCCAGTTATCCCTGTGTTTGTCCCTCTTGTAACTTCTCCCAAACAGGAGGAGCTCTCAGGCCTGGGTGGGGGCCCCGGGTGGGCGAGGGGGGCCGTTCAACCTGTGTGCTGGAAGGATGAGACTTCCTCTTGAACAGTGTGCTGTTGTAAACATATTTGAAAACTATTACCAATAAAGTTTTGTTTTAAAATAAAAGTGTCGCTGGAATTCCCGACTTCGATCACACCGTCACACCCTCAGGGTGTTGGAAAGGGAATTTCGGACCTCAGCGTCCAGGCTCTGGAGACCCCAGCTCGGGGACCCTGGAGAAACCGGGCTTAGCTGGAATTCCTGCACTTCCTCCGCCCCGCCAGAGAAAGGAGGGGTGGGGTGGGCAAACTGTCCTTTGACCCTGAGTTCGGGGGTCCTCAAATCTGCTCGCACCCCTACTTCGTCTAGCCCTGGACCGAAGGGGCACTGGAGGGAGGTGCCCGGACCGGTACGGCCAAACTGCAGCGGGATCAGCCGAGTAGAAGAAGGGGAGACCCGCACGCCCCCAAGCCCTCATCTAGGTGCGGCAGGGCCGCTGGTGAGCTCTCCGCGGCTCCCCAGAAGCGCGGCGCGTCGGGCCGCGGCGCGGCTAGTTCCCGGTAAGTGCGGTCCCGAGAGCGCTGCGCGCGGAGAGGCGTGGAGAGGGGGCTGGGCGCCGAGGACGTCTGGGTCCCGCGCCCAATGGCTGGAGGGCGGCCGAACGCCGCCCGCGCGCCCCGCCCGCCCCCTGTCCCCTCCCCCCCTGCGCTCCCCTCCCCCTCCCCCGCCCGCCGCGCTCCCCGCCCCCGATCCGGCGCCAACTCCGCGGCGCCTCCTTAAAAAGCGCGCGGGAGTTGTAAGGGGGGGCCGGAGCGAGCCGGAGTGAGCTAGAGAGCCGGGTACTCGGGGCGGGCGGGGGCCTGGGCTCCACCTTAAAAGCGGGCGCGTGGGGGTGGGAGGGAGCGAGGAAGGCGGGCAGCGGGGGAGGGCGAGCAGGAAGGGGGGCCGGAGTGTCCCGGGCGCAGGGCGCGCGTGCGGCGGCGGCGGCGGGGAGGGGCCGGCCGCGCCGCGCTCCCCTCCTCCCTCCTCGCATCCCCGGCCCCGCGCGCGCCCAGCAGAAGCGGGGCTGTTGTGTGCGTGCGTGCGAGTGAGTGAGTGTGTGCATATTTTTTTCCTCTTTTCTTTCTCTCACTATTTTTTTTTCTGTCTCTCTCGCGCGCTCTCCTCTCTCTCTCTCTTTTTTTTTTTTTTTTTTTTTGCGAAGAAACAGCAGCGCCGCCGCCGCTCCGCCGAGGCGCTGCGCCCCCCGGGGGGAGGCGGAGGAGGCGGGCAGCGGCGGAGGGAGGGGAGCGGGGAGGGGGCGCCGCGCTGGGAGGGAGGCAGCGCGCACCGTGCAGCCGGGCCGGGCGGGAGGCATGGCGGGGCCCCCGGCCCTACCCCCGCCGGAGACGGCGGCGGCCGCCACCACGGCGGCCGCCGCCTCGTCGTCCGCCGCTTCCCCGCACTACCAAGAGTGGATTCTGGACACCATCGACTCGCTGCGCTCGCGCAAGGCGCGGCCGGACCTGGAGCGCATCTGCCGGATGGTGCGGCGGCGGCACGGCCCGGAGCCCGAGCGCACGCGCGCGGAGCTCGAGAAACTGATCCAGCAGCGCGCCGTGCTCCGGGTCAGCTACAAGGGGAGCATCTCGTACCGCAACGCGGCGCGCGTCCAGCCGCCCCGCCGCGGAGCCACCCCGCCCGCCCCGCCGCGCGTCCCCCGCGGGGGCCCCGCCGCGCCGCCGCCCACGCCCGCCCCGCCGC
>NW_026071485.1:0-2748 GCF_014885135.2 Alexandromys fortis
TGGTTGTGAGCCACCATGTGGTTGCTGGGAATTGAACTCAGGACCTTTGGAAGAGCAGGCAGTGCTTTTAACCACTGAGCCATCTCTCCAGCCCCAGGGTTGGAGGGTTTAAGTAGTGTTTGGTAAGCAGACTCACAACAGGATCAGTAAGTAAAGGCTTGTAAGAAGATGAGGTTTTTTCCATATATTATTGTCTGTAGCTTTAGTGAATCATTTCTTTTTAAACCCTATTCCAGACTTGTGGATTTTCACAAATGTGTTTAGTGCGCAGACTAACAGTGCATGAAGTGTAAACAGAGACTGTGTTTATTTCCTGGCTGCCCAGACCCAAATAATCACACGGAAACTGTACTAAGTATATAATATTGCCTAAGTAAGCAGGAAGTGCATAGTAAGCAACTTCCAAAACTCTACAGTTGACAGACATTTTGCTGCCTGAACGGTCACCCAAATTCTTCTGACACGTTGGGGTATCCATCTTTAGCCTACTTGGCCCATAGTGTCTGGCAGAGAGGTTCATCATCCTCTTGAATTGGTGCTGTCAGAAGCAAACATGGCTCACTGTCGAGAAAAGTCTAAGTTCCTAAAACATTTTTAATGCCATATTCTATTAAGTCTTTGAAAGGTTTGACGAATACTTATCCATCTGAAATATATCTTTGAACATCTAGAAAACCTAACTAATATGACTAAAAGCTTGACTATTACAAATGACAAGTGTCTATACTCTTTCTCTTTCCCAAGCCTATGTACTTTTATTTCCAACACTGTGATCTGTTCAGAGGTTTATTTCTCTCTGGATCTGTCTTTATTGCATGTTTGTAATAATTTTCTGACCAGGATCACCTTTTTTGTTTTTTCAATGCTAGGAAGGTGTGGCTAGGACCAACTCTTTGGCCCTGCCTGTTTGCTCCACCCAGCCCAACCTTGCCTCTGTGCGCCGTGCTTACTGCCCCAGCTCCAGGGATGCAGCAGGTCTATGTTCCCAGTAAGCAACTAGTAACACACTGCTTACAAACTCCATTTAAGTGCAGGACCTCCTGAAAGCGCCAGAGGAAGCCAGCTCTTAAAGAAACTGCACAGTTTTTCTGCTAATGCTGAGTCAGGAAGGCTTCTCTTAAAAGTGAGTTGTGCCTCTGCTTGCCACCAGCAAACAGACACAGATAAAAAATGCTGCTAACAAGAAACTGATTAACTCTGTTCTTTTGTGTCTAGAATTCCTTTCCAAGCTCTCTTGAGTTTTATGTGGATGTAGTTGCTCCACGTTGGCAACAGAGACTGCTTGTTAATTTTCCAGCCACTCAGACCCAAGTAATCACACAGAAACTATATTAGTCACAATACTGCTTGGCTTATTAGCTCAAGTTTCTTATAACTAACTCTTAAATCTTAAATTAACCCATTTTATTAATCTGTGTATTGGCACAAGGCTGTGGCTTGGCTGGTAAAGGTCTGGCATCTCCCTGACTCCACCAACTCTCACTCCAAATCTGTTTCAGCCTGGCTATATTCTGCCCTGCCATAGGCCAGAGCAGCTTTATTCATTAACCAATAATAACACATAAAAGAAGGACTTCCCACATCAGTGGAGCTCTGGCTAGGTGTTCTTCATTAGATATCTCATAGTCCATGTTCAGGCCACTGAATCACTTTCCTTTCTTCCCAATTTTTAATGGGATTCTGCCTTCTCCGAATACAGCTTTCCTGTTGTATTCAGTTTGTTTTTAGCACCTGTGTTAGGGTTCTCTAAAGGAACAGAACAGAGAGGGGGGGGGAAAGGGGAGGGAAGGGAAGGGAAGGGTTATTAGAGTTGCCGTCTCTCAACAGAAAGGCTGAGTCTGTCAGTTCTGTTCACAAAGCTGGATGTCTCAGCTGGTTTTTTATTTATTTATTATGTATGCAGTGTTCTTCCTGCATGTATGCCTGCAGGCCAGAAGAGGGCACCAGAGCTCATTGCAGATGGTTGTGGGCCACTATGTGGTTGCTGGGAGTTGAACTCAGGACCTTTGGAAGAGCAGGCAGTGCGCTTAACCACAAAGCCATCTCTCCAGTCCCTTAGCTGGTCTTTATTCTGTGTTAGATTTCTGAAGAAGTATATTCTAATACCAGTGAAAGAAGTACTCAGCGTGAACCTGGGCAGAGAGTGAAGGCTGGCAATCAAAAAACTTCATTTATTCATGGTTTTATATTGACTGCCAACAAGGTGTGGCCTAGATTTGAGTTGGATCTTCTCATCCCAAATGATTCAATCCAGAAATCCCCGTGGGCATGCCCAACTAACTTGTGTTTTAGTTGATTCTACACATGATAGTTTACAACTAAGATTGGCCATCACACACCATTTTAACTTGGCCAGCTTGTCACCAAGACCTGTTCCTGCTACTTGCTAAATGTCACAAAACTAGATGTTCTATGTCTGCCAGTAGCACCCAAGGTCCCTCTTGACTTGGACAGTGCTGTGGCAATGTCTTTTTGCCCAGTTAGATTTATTTAATTTGCATGTGTTTGAGTGTTTTTTGATATTAAGCTCTACATTTTTCTCTGTTCCCTTCCCTGCCTTCCCATTCCCCCTTTCTATCCTTCCCCAATTTACTCAGGAGATCTTGTCTTTTTCTACTTTTTACTTAGCATGTAGATTAGATCTATGCAAGTCTCCCTTAATGTCTGCATTGTTGTCTTAAGCTCTCTGGGATTGTGGTTTGTAGGCTGGCTTTTTTTTTTTTTTTTTTTTTTTTTTTTTTTTTTTTT
>NW_026071486.1:0-776 GCF_014885135.2 Alexandromys fortis
ACAGTAAAAGAATCATACAGAATACCCTATAGATTGAGTTGGGAAATAAAGTATCCCAAAATATGATAACTATAAAAAATCTAAACACAGAATACAAATTATGAATGGATAAATGGGTTAGGGCTGGAATGGGAGGAACAAGTGAGGAGTGGAAAACAGAGAGGCTTGAGGGAGTTAAGGTGGAGAGGGATAGCTAAAATCAAGGGATATTTGAGGGAAAATATGCAACCTAATAGGGTAAAAACTCTATCATCTATCTATGTATGTATCTACCTACCTACCTATCTATCTGTCTGTCTACCTATCTACCTATCCATCTATCTAAAGGCAATTCAAATAATAAAACCTAACAATGAGGGACAATTGTGTCTGAAATGGCCATGTCTTGTCACCAAAGAAGCTTCTAGTACTGAGACAGGGTTACATGTAATTGAGTAGGTGGACAAAGAGATCTCTGGGAGAACCCCTAAAGAAGGTTTTATTCCACAAACTGACAGCAAGTCCCTATTGCTCAAGACAACACCTCCATAACTCATTGAATTTTGAGATGCTGGGCTGGAGACTATGCAGTGAGTTTCCATCCCTACTTTACAGCATCTTTGTTACAGGAAGGTACTCTGCACATTATCCAAAGAGAAATGTACATATGAAGCCAGTCACAAATCCTTTGATCTACAATGATGTCCTACCTGCAAGATATGTTAGGGCACAAAGCTGATGCGAGTAATCAACAAATAACTTGTCTTATATAAGGCCCATTTCCTGAGATGGAACCC
>NW_026071486.1:6644-7770 GCF_014885135.2 Alexandromys fortis
TCTGTTGGTTTGTCTTGTCCAACTGTGAGGTGACAATATTAGTTCATCATATTGGATTTTATTTTGTTATATTTTTAAAATATGAACAAATGAATAAATGAATGAAAATATCAGACAATGAAAAATGTTAATAGCTGAGCTGTCATTTATACCAGCTAGGAGAGGAAAAAATTAAATTTATTTTAAGTAATGGCATTGGATTTATCAGCCATTTCAAGACAGTCTTCATATTCAATTCAGGAGTAGTTGGCAACAGAGATTATAGTGTCTTTTACTATTGATGAAATTTAAAAAAAATATGGAAGACAATGAATCATGGCAAAGAGCTTATACTAATTTTTGTGAGAAATTAATAGCAATTATCCCAAAAGTGATATAAGTAAGCTTTTAAAGAGTACTACTTGGATGCTTCCCTGAATTGTACATGACACACCAATAACTGGATCACATGCATTTTATACTGATGCAAATAAACCAGGAAATGCAGGTTACAAATCAGAAGAATTAAGTAAGATAGAACAAAGCCCTTATAATTCTGCCCAAGAGATATATGCTATTCTCATGGCACTAAGGGATTTTAAAGAACCTCTTAATATAGTTCCTGATTTGCAGTATGCAGAAAGAGTTGTCTTGCATATTGAAACCAATGAACTTATACCATATGATACAGATTTGACTTCATTATTCATTCAGGTTCAAAATATAATCAAGAAAAGGCTTTGTCCCATATAAATAACACACATCTGATCCCATATGAGTCTGCTAGGTCCTCTAGCACACAGTAATGCAGAAATTGATTATTGGTTGGAAGTGTGCTGAAGGCCTAAGAATTTCACAAAAACATCATGTCAATAGCAAAGGTTTAAAGAAAGATTTCTATTACATGTCAACAAGCTACAAAGATTATATAGAGATGTCCTAATTTCTCTTTCCATGACCAAATACCTTGTAACACAAAGGGCACTCAAAGGAATGAGATCTGGCAATGGATGTGTTCCACTTTACAGAATTTGGAAAATTAAAATATGTAAACCACACCATTGACACTTATTCAGGTTTTCAATGGGCAACTGCCTTGAGCTCAGGAAAGGCTGCTTCAGTAATCACACATTTATTAGAAATTATG
>NW_026071487.1:0-2737 GCF_014885135.2 Alexandromys fortis
TCTGGGGCTCAATTTTATTTAACATGTCAAGTATCTTTTGCTATTATTAACCAATAATAAATGGTTTACAATGACTTTAATGAATAACATTAATGGGATGACTTTTCCACACTAATAAGAAAGCACTTTAAAGCCTTGATGTTGTTAATGAAGACATTGTTAACTCGTTTTTTATGTAAATTCATTTCACTACATACTATCAACACAATCATCCAATTAAATAATTCACCCACCACCAGTTACAAAAGACTCTGACCGCGTAGATTACTTCGAGAAGCACTTTAAAGAAATTCACATAAAATATTGCACCAGCTAGTGGAAAGGGAATGAATTCATTTTGGCAATATGAATTCTGACATAGTAAATGTCCATATGTCATAGCTAATGCTTTTTTATTTTTTAACAAATTAGCAAATGAGATTACATGAAACTTGGCATTCCTGTTCTTCAAAAAATAGTTCTGAAGAAGATACAACTTCTGGATGTGGTAGCTTCCGTAACCTCAGTGCTCCTGGGGAGGTGGAAGGCAGAGACAGGAAGGCGCTGGATGCACACAGGCTGGCTATCCCGGCATATACAGTGGTAAACAAGGCGATCCTGTCCCAAACAAGCTCTAAAGATCCACCTGTGTTTTTGCTACTCCTACACTGGGCTCACAAACACCAAGTAGCCATGCTTGATGCTTTTATATGGGTGCCTTAGATTTGAACTCTGATCCTTATGCTTTTACAAGTGCCCTTGCTCACTGATCATCTCCCCAGCCCTATAGTTCAATATTTATTGAGGATTTTTTTAATCCATATGGTTTTCCCATTGCGTTCATTTTTTTCCTTTTTTATTAAGATTTTTTTTTTGGTTTTTCGAGACAGGGTTTCATCAATACAATCTTTTCTCAGTTTACATAGCTATCCCTGTTCCCACTCCCTCCTCTCCTCCCATTCCACCCTGCCTCCCACCCCACCCCTCAGAATAGGTAAGGCTTCCCCCATGGAGTGTCAACAAATTCTGACACTTTACTTCAGGAAAGACCCCCCCTATATTTAGGCTGAGCAAAGTATTCCTCCAGATAGAATATCCAGCTAAGACTCTAAGCAACAGCAGAGAAGATGCCTAACCTGGCCTTCCCCTGTAGTCAGATCGATGACTACCTTGATTGTCATCATGGATCCTTCATCCAGCAACTGATGGAAGCAGACACAGAGATCTACAGCGAAGCACTGGGCCAAGCTAGCAGAGACCAGTTCACTGAGCTCGTTTGAATCTGTCTCTCTCCATTAAAACCAACAACTTTGACAGAGTGTGCTTTATTGCATGACACACGCTGTGTCGTTGTCTGCCTGTGCATTAGATGCTGCTCAGTCTAACTGTGAAAGGTGAGGCAGATTCCTCATGCCCCACCTGTGCTGGGTCAGTATCTTGAATGTAGCAAACATCTGAAGCAAATTGCCAATCATCTTATCTAACAAATTAAAGTCATGGTTGTTCCCCAAAGCAGTTGTTATAGAAACTATTTCAAATGTATTTCTTAATCGTTAACTTGAGCTATGGTCTATTCAGCTCCTTTGGTGACACTCATAAGTCCTAGCTGTGTAAGATTTTCTTGTATTTATTTTTATCTATCAAAACTCTGTATAACCTAACTTTAGCATTATCAATTAGACAGTACAGCTGAAGGAGGAATCATCTTTATAATAATCCACAGGTAAAAATACCAAGTAGAATGGAATGTTTCCTTGAGAGAAACACACCACACTACAGACAGTTGGGATCTCCCCATACCCATGAACAGCATGCCAGATACCAGAGAAAGATGGCAGCAACAAATATGGAAAGGCACAGCAAAAGCAAAAAACATTCCAGGGTCTGTGATCTCAGGGCCTTCTCTGCTTCACCTATCAGGGCTGGTGGGATGACACCTTGAACTTTACTTGCCACCTGATTTTCCCCTCAGCTCTACAAATTTTAAATTCAAGGATCTGAGAATTATCTTCCTTAGGGCTCCTTTCATGTCACGATTCCTCAGGCTGTAGAGAAAGGGATTGGTCATAGGTATGACCACTGTGAAGAAGACAGAGGCCACTGCATCCTGTAGTGAGTAGGAGGAAGGAGGGTGCATATAAACTCCTAGGACTACCCCGTAGAAGAGGCAGACCACAGTGAGGTGAGAACCACAAGTGGACATGGCTTTTCTTATCCCCTGGGCAGAGGGCATCTTCAAGACATTGGAGAAAATGTAAACATAGGAAACAATGATGCATATAAATGGTATCAGAAATACCACTGCACCCTCAGCAAAGGCTGTGACATCATTGATAAAGGTATCTGAACAAGAGAGTTTCAGGAGAGGGTAGAGATCACAGTAGAAGTGGGGCACTGTATTGTGGGAACAGAAAGTGAGTCGGAGTAGGAGGAGAGTGTGTAAGAGAGCATGCAGGTTTGTGATGACCCATGATAGGGCCACCAGGAGGACACAGAGTCTCGGGCTCATCATCAGGGTGTAGTGGAGTGGGTGACAAATGGCCACATAGCGGTCATAGGCCATCACACTCAGGAGGAAACTGTCCATGTTGCCAAATGCGAATAAGAAGTAGATCTGCATCAAACACTCTGTGTAAGAGATGGACTTGCTTCCCACCATGTGATTCACCAGTGCCTTGGGGACGGTGACTGAGGAAAAGCAGATGTCGACACTGGAGAGGTTGGCCAAGAAGAAGTACATGGGTGTGTGGAGATGAGG
>NW_026071488.1:0-1555 GCF_014885135.2 Alexandromys fortis
CCCTAACCCCTAAACCTAACACTAACCCTAAACCCTAACCCTAACCCTAACCCTAATCCTACCCCTAAACCTAACCCCAAACCCTAACCCTAACCCTAAACCTAACACTAACCCTAAAACTAACAATAAACCTAACACTATCTCTCACACTCAATCTCACACTCACCCTCACCCTCAGCCAAACAGTAACCCTAACCCTAACTATAACCATAACCCTAAACCTAACCCTAACCCTAAATCCTAACACTAACACTAACCCTAATAATCACGCTCACCCTCATTCTCATCCTAAACCTCACCCTCACCGTAACTATAACTCTAACCCTAACCATAACCCTAACCCCTAACCCTAACCCTAACAATAACCCTAAAACCTAACCTTAACCCTAACCCTAACCCCAACCCAAACCCTAACCCTAAAACTAAAACTAAACCTAACCCTAACCCCCACACTAATTCTCACCTTCACCCTCACCGTAACCCTAAACTTAACCCTAACCCTAAACCCTAAACCTAACCCTAAACCTAACCCTCAAACTCACCCTCACCCTCACCCTCACCATAACTCTAACTATAACACTAACACTAACACTAACCCTAACCTTTAACCCTAACCCTAACACTAACCCTAAACTCTAACCCTAACCTTAACCGTAACCCCAAACCCTAACCGTAACCCTAACCCTAAACCTAAAATTAACCATAATCCTAACCCTATCCCTCACCCTCATTCTCACCCTCACCCTCACCCTCACTCTCACCGTAACTCTAGCCCTAACCCTAACCCTAACCATGACCCTAAACCTAACCCCAAACCCTAACCCTAACTCTAACGCTAACACTAACACTAAAACTAACAATAAACCTAACCCTAAACCTCACAGTCATTCTCACCCTCATCCTCACCCTCACCCACACCGTCAACCTAACCCTAACCTGAATAATAACCCTAACACTAAACCTAACCCTAACCCTAAACCCTAAACCTAACACTAACCCTAATACTCACCCTCAACTTCATTCTCACCCTAAACTTCACCCTCACCGTAACTCTAACTCTAACCCTAACCCTAACCCTAACCCCTAACCCTAACACTAACCCTAACCCTAAACCCTAAAACTAACCCTAACCCTAACCCTAATCCTAACCCCAAACTCTAACCCTAACCAAAACCCTAACCCTAAAACTAACCCTAAACCTAACCCTAACCCTCACAGTCAATCTCACCCTCACCCTTACCGTAACAGTAAACCTAACCCTAACCCAAACCCTCACGCTCATTCTCAACCTCACCCTCACCGTAAATCTAACTCTAACCCTAACCCTAACACTAACACTAACCCTAAACATAACCCTAACCCTCACACTCATTCTCACCCTCACTCTCACCCTCACAGTAACTCTACCTCTAACCCTAACCCTAAGCCTAACCCTAACCCTAACCCCTAACCCTAACCTTAACCCTAATACTAACCCTAACCCTAAAACCTAAAACTAACCCCAACCCTAACCCTAACCCCAAACCCTAACCCTAACCAAAACCCTAACCCTAAA
>NW_026071488.1:7119-7588 GCF_014885135.2 Alexandromys fortis
CTAACACTAACACTAACCCTAAACCCTAACCCTAACCCTAACCCTAATCCCAAACCCTAAACATAACCCTAAGCCGAAAACTAACCCCAAACCTAACCCTAACACTCAACCTCACCCTCATTCTCACCCTCACCCTCACTATCACCCTCACCATAAATCTAACTCTAAACCTAACCATAACCCTCACCATATCCCCTAACCCTAACCGTAACACTAACTGTAAACCCTAAACCTAACCCTAACCCCAAATTAAACCCTAACGCTAACCCTAAAACTAAAGCTAAACCTAACCCTAACCCTCACACTCATTCTCACCCTCACACCCACCCTCACCGTAACCCTAACTCTAACCCTAACAATAACCCTAACACTAACCCTAACCCTAACATTAACCCCAAACCCTAAACCTAACGCTAAAACTAACCCTAAACCTAACCCTAACCCTCACACTCATTCTCACCCTCACCCT
>NW_026071489.1:0-2675 GCF_014885135.2 Alexandromys fortis
TGATGGTGGTGGTGCTGGTGGTAGTGGGTGATTATAATTATAATGATGATGAATGTAGGTGGCCTCAATTCATTACTAAAAAGATACATACTAATAGACTGCATTACAAAACAATAATCAACTATATATGGTCTCCAAGAAACACACATGACCACTAAAGGTACCTAAAAACATACTATCAATGAAGGGAAAACAAACTACCAAGCAAATGGAAAATATAAGCAAGCTGGGAGAGCTACTATTAGACAAAATAAACTCAGTCCATGACTAATTAGAAGAGAAAAAGGGGATACTATGTATTTATAAATGGGACAACTCATTAAGAAAATATAACAATTGCAATCTTTTATGAACCAAATACTGTAGTCTCTAATTTCATAAAACGAACACTAAAAAGATAAAAGACCATATAGGTCCAGTCCCAGTAATAGTCAATGAATTCAATATCTAACTCTTAAATTTAGATAGGCCTTCCAAACTAAGGACAAGAAATTTTAGAGCTAAAACATACTGTGGATGATCTAGCTTAACAGATATATACAGAATATCCCACCCAACAGATAGGCAATGCTTATTTTTTCAGCAGCACCTGGAACATTCTCCAAAGTCAGTCACACTATAGAACATAAGTCAAGTCTCAACAAATACAAAGAGAGAGGGAGGAAGGAAGGGACAAAGGGAGGGAGGGAGCAATGGAAGGAGAGGTGTGTTCTTTAGTAGCAAAGCATTTTTTAACTTTCTCTTATTGTTGATTTTTAGATGTTTCATTACATGTCTAATACTTGCAAGTTAAATTCAGAAACACACTAAGAAGATTATACAGTATCACCAAGTGGACTTCACCCATGAGAAGCAAGGTTGGTTCAATATTCTGAAGTCAATAATGCAGTGCAGTTCATAAACAAACTCCATGGCAGAAACCTCAAAATTATTTCAATTGTACTGAAAAGGCATTTGACAAAGTTCATCATTTCTTCAGAATAATAGTTTTGGAGATTTTGTGAATAGGTATCACATGCCTCAAAATATTTAAGGCTACATACAATAAACCTACAGCCAACATTATATAAAATGGTAAATGAGAGCATGTCCTCCAAAACCAAGAATGAGATGAGGATGTCCACTCTCCCCTCTTTTACTCAATATAGTGTTCAAAGTCTTATCCAAAGCAGTTAGACAAGAGGAAGACATAAGAGATAACAATAGGAAGAGGAGAAGTTACGCCATCCTATTTCTAAGTGGCATGATTTTACTTCAAAGACTTTATTGAGTCTATTAGAATTCACTCAGACCTCATAAACACAGCAAAGTGACAGAATACAAAATCAATAATAATGATGATGATGATAATGATAACAAATATCTTTCACTTATACTAATAGTTTACTCTTCAAGAAAGAAAGTAGGAAAAGTATTCCATTCAAAATAACTCCCCAAACATTAAGTACTTAGAAATCTATTTAACCAAAAAAGCAAAAATCTCTACAACAAAAATTTCAAGATATTGAAAAGGAATTATAGCACATATGGGATAATAAAGAGATATTCCATGTACCTGAATAGACAAAATTAATATTGTGAAAATGTATACACTACCAAAGTAAATTTTTAGAATTGGTGCATTAAAATTAAATTCTCTATTAAAATTCCCATGTGATGATTTCACAGCTTTAGAAAAAATATAGTAATTCATGTGGAACCACAAAAGACCATGAGTAGCCAAAGAAGTGCTACAGAGTAAGAACAAAGATGGAGATGATAGTATAACACCGGATCTCAAATTATGTTATAGAACTGTAGTGATAAAGACACGTGGCACTGGTTTTAAATTAGACAGACTGATGAACTAGAATAGAGGATCCAGTCTTCAGACAAGGGGTTGATATCCAGAACTGGCAAAGAATTGTAGAAATTAAACACCAAGAGAATAAACCTGCCAATCAACAATTGAGCAAATGAACGAAGCAGACAGTGAGGAGAAACTTATTCTCTGTTAGTAGAGTTGCAAGTTAGTGTAGCCGTTGAGGAATTGAATTTGCAAGTTTCTCAAAACATTAAGAAAGCAGTACCATATGATACAACTATTTTACTCCTAGGCATCACCCAGAGAACTCCACACCCTACTGTAAAGACATCTGAACTCCCAATGTTTGTTGCCGCTATATTTACTATAGCAAACAACTGGAATCATCCTTATCAGCACATGAATGGATGACGAAAATTTGGTACAGATGTCTCTTAGGGTTACTAATGCCATGAGGAAATACCCTGACCAAATTAAGTTGGGGAGAAAAGGATTTATTTGGCTTACACTTCCACATCATTGTTCATCATGAAGAGGACAGGACAGGAATTCAGAGGCAGGCACTGATGCAGAGGTGATGGAGAGGTGCTGATATTAGATTGCTCTTCATGGCTCACTCATTCTGCTTTCTTATAGTACCCAGGACCTTCAGTCCAGCAATGGCACCACCCACAATGGACTGGGCCCTCCCCCATCAACCCATCAATCACGAATTAAGCAAATGCTCTACAGCAGTGGTTGTCAACCTGGGGGATTAAGTGACCTTTTCACAGACATTGTCTAAGACTATCAGAAAACACAGAGATTTACATTATAATTCATAACAGTAGAAAAATTACAATTATAAAGTAGCAATGAAAATAATTTTATG
>NW_026071490.1:0-2695 GCF_014885135.2 Alexandromys fortis
CCCTCTTCTGGCCTTCAGGCATACACACAGAATATTGTATCCATAATAAATAAATAAATAAATATTAAAAAAAATTTAGAAAGAGATGAGACAAAGCCAGGTGGTGGTGCACACCTTTAATCCCAACACAGAGAAGGCTGAGTCAGGCAGATGTCCAGATTTGAGGCCAGCCTGGTCTACATAGTGAGTTCTATGACTCTGTAGGCTACAGAGAAACCCTATCTTGAAAAACCAAGCAAAAATAAGAGATGAGAAATGAAGAGGTGAAGAGACAGATTTCATGAGCTCACAGGGCTTGACCTTCAAGTCCTCAGTGAGGCCCTTCTGATGGGGGTTGTCTGGAGAGCCAACCTTGCCTGGATACAGCTTACACACAGCCCTATGCCCCCAATCCCCAATGACTGAATTAGAATTCTGCAGCTGCAGCTACTGTCTCTAAATTATTAATAATATTTGTACTTTTATTTTGTGATTGGATCTTTCTATGTATGCCTGGTTGGCTTTGAACTCACAATGATGCTCCTATCTCAGCTTAGGAATGCTGAGCTTATAGGCATGCACCACTACTCCCAATTTATACTTTTTTTCCTTTGAGACTGGGTCTTGTAGCCCAGGCTGGCCTTGAACTCACTGTGACTTCTGATCCCCACTGTAGTCCAGTGCTGGGATTACAAGCACAGGCCCCTCCATTCAATTTATTTGACAGTAGGAATGAAACCCAGGGCGTCGGACACAATGAAATTTGCAATTTTACTCCCCTATCTTTCTTTTTAACGGAACGCCATGTGCTAAACCGGAGCTCTACACGGAATCACGCCTCAGCACCTCAGGTGTGCTTGTTGGTGGCATCCAGACCTTTACTCTGCTGTGAGACCATCAGTGACCCCACACCCTTGTCAGCTTCCCTTGCTGGAACCCAGTGCCCCGAGACAGTCCCTCACTCTGTCTCCCCTGCCCGGTAGCCACCTTTCTGTGTTCTGTCGCTACAGCTCTAACTATTGGTTCCAGCGGCATTCTGCAGCAGCTGCCTGTCTTATTTTGTGACAAGGTCTCCTCTATTCCCCAGGCTGTCCTCAAACTTACCGCGTAGTTGAGGACAGCCTTGAACTTCTGGTCCTCCTGAGTGGGTGGGTTGCAGGTGTGCAGAATGAGCCTGCTTGCTAGGCAAGGACTCTACCAACTGTGCCCCATCCCCAGGGACTGTCCTTTGGTGTGTGGCTCCTGTGCATAGCAGAATTCTTTCCTCTTAGGCTGGGGAACACTCTGATCTGTGTGCACACCTAATGTCATCTTCCTACCCCTGCATCCCATGCTTGGGTGGCGTGCATCTTCTGGCAGTGATAAACAGTACTTCTGTGCACCTGGGCATGCGTGTGTGGCCGCCATTGTTCACAGCGAGAGACTCCTGAAGCTCACTGTGTATCATAGAGGTGGTCCCGAGAAGAAGCCCTTCAAAGGGTGGAGCCTCTACTCTCTCAGCCTCCTTCAGGAAGCTCGGGGTGTGGCATTGGATGGGGACCTCTCTCTCTCTTCCCACTTGAGGCATGACAGCAACAAGAAACCTTTCACCAGCTGGGCAGTGGTGGCGCACGCCTTTAATCTCAGTACTCAGGAGGCAAAGGCAGGTGGATCTCAGTGAGTTCGAGGCCAGCCTGGTCTACAGAGGGAGTTCCAGGACAGGCTCCAAAGCTACAGAGAAACCCTGTCTCAGAGAAAAGAAAAGAAAAGAAAAGAAAAGAAAAGAAAAGAAAAGAAAAGAAAAAGAAGGAAAGAAACCCTTTCTTCACAATTCAGTTAGGAGCCTTTCCCGTTCCCTATTTACCTCTAAGCCCTTCTCTGGTAAAGATTTCACAGTGGCCCCTTCCCTGGTCACACACACGTGGAGAAAGCTAGATTTACACAAAACAGCACTGTGTCTCAGCACAGAAGGCTCCAAGCAGAGGGCTGTTGGGTACCTGGTGCCTTTGCCTCTCTGGGTCTCAGCCTTCTGGTCTGTGGAACAGGGCTATGGAGAAACTCTGAATTAGTAAGACTCATTCACAGATGTCAGGCCCTGTGCCTCCCTCCATCTCTACAGGGACAAAGGTCACAGAGGGCAGGCACTCCATTGATACAATAGTTGAAAAGCCCCTGGGACAGGTCAGTAGTACAGTCCTTGCTGAACTCGCATGCCCTAAAAACCCTTGAAAGTGGGTGCCCTACTTAACACAGCTCCTCAAACATCTCCAGAACATCTCCCTTTTCTGCAAACAAAACCATTGTCAAAGTGGCATTAAGATTCCCAGCTCTCGGGAGGCAGAGACAGGGGGTCTCAGAGTTCAAGGCCCGCCTGGTCTACAAAGCAAGTTCCAGGGCTACACAGAGGAACCCTGTCTTAAAAAATTTCTGCTGACAGAACTTAGCAGCATCACTCATCTCTGGAAGGTGACTTAAGGCTCCTTACCAACTGTTCTTCTCAGGAAGGAGAGAAAACATCTGTAGGCTAAGACAGGCCTGGTCAGGAGGCCCTGGGGCAGAGGAGTGGCTGTCCCACACAGATCTGTGGCTGTGTTCGTCCTTACTTCAGGCCAGCACTGAAGCATGCCTCTTAGAATCACGGGAAATTCTGCACCTTGGCAGAGAAGACAGGAAAAATGTCTAAACTGGTTAAATGTGACAACTCTGCCTTTTTTTTTTTTTTTTTTTTTTTTTTTTT
>NW_026071491.1:0-2701 GCF_014885135.2 Alexandromys fortis
GCCAATATATGGGTTATTTTGGAGAAGGTTCCATTTAGTGCTGAGGAAAAGGTATCTTTTTTTGTGTTTGAGTGAAATGTTCTGTAGATATCTGTTAGGTCCACTTGACTCATAACATCTGTTAGTTCTATTATTTCTCTGTTTAGTTTCTGTTATGTGTAATTTAAGTCTTGGTAAGTTTCTTTTACAAATGTGGGTGTCATTACATTCAAGGCATAGATTATAGAACTGAGATATCATCTTGGTGAATTTTTTCTTTTGATGGATATTAAAATATTTTCTCCATTTTTTTATTAATTTGGGTTGGAATTCTAGTTTTTTGATTTTGGAATAGCTACACCAGCTTACTTCTTAGGTCTAATTGATTGGAAAATCTTTTTCCAACCCTGTACTATGAGGTAATGTTTATCTTTGATGTTGAACTGTGTTTCTATATGCAGTAAAATATTGGATCCTGATTTTATATCTAATCCATTAGCTTGTGTCTCTTTACTAGAGAATTGAGTTCATTGATATTGAAGGATATTAAGGACAAATGATTGTTAACTTTTTTATTTTATTATTGGTGGTGGTAGTGTGTGTGTGTTTCCTGTTTCGAATTCTGCTGGTAGAAAATTTTCTATTGCCCATGCTTTTGTGGGTATAGTTAGATTCCTTGGGTTGGAGATTTTATTCTAGTACATTCTCTAGGCCTGGGTTTATGGATAGATAATGTTTAAATTTGACTTTGTCATAAAATATCATGTTTTCTCCATCTATGGTGATTGACAGTTTAATTGAGTTTAGTAGTTTGGGCTGACATCTGTGGTCGCTTATGTCTACAAGACATCAGTCCAGACTCTTCTGGATTTTAAGGTCTCTGTTGAGAAGTCAGGGTGTTTGTGCATTGGCAGTTTTAATCTTCTTTCTTTATTCTGTATGTTTAGTGTTTGGGTCATTATATAATGGAGGGATTTTCTTTTCTGAGCCAATCTATTTGGTGTTCTGTAAGTTTTTTGTACCTTTAAAGGCATATTCTTATTTAGGCTAGAATTTTTTTGTACATTTGTTAAATATATTCTCTGGCGTTTTTAGCTGAATTTATTTTCCTATTCTTATTCTTCATAGGTTTTGATTTTTCATTACGCCCCAAATTTTCTGGATGTTTAGTGTTAAGAATTTTAGATTCAGCATTTTGTTTTGTTTTGTTTGTTTTTGTTTTTGTTTTTGACCAATGAATCTGTTTCCTCTACTGCGTCTTCAATGCCTGAGATTTTCCCTTCCATCTCTTGCATTGGTGATGCTGGGTTGTGATGTGTTCCTGTGGTGTGATGTGTTCCTGTTCAATTACCCAGATTTCCCATTTCCAGGATTCCTTCCATTTGTGTTTCTTCTATATTGCTTCTATTTCCATTTTCAGGTCTTGAACAGTTTTCTCTACCAGTTTGTTTGTATTTTGTTTGATTTTTTTCTTGGTTATCTCTTAGGGATGTATTAATTTCTTCCATTTTTCTTTTGTCTTTTCCTCAAATTCCTCATATCCTCTTTAAGGACCTCTATCATAATCATAAAGTAGTGTTTAAGGTCATTTTCTCATGCTTCAGCTGTGTTGGATGGTTTTTGTCTTGCTGTTGTAAGATACCGGGCTCTGATGACGACATACTGTCTTTTCTGTTATTGACCATGTTCTTAAATTGGCATTTAGGCATCTGGATTTGGGATGATTTTAGGTCTAGGTGTCAATTCCTGCATTTGTCTTTGTTAAACAGGTGCTTTGTTCCTTGGTTTCTTTCTTCTTTCTGGTCTCCTTGCCTAAATGGCCAAGAATTATGGTGACAAGCATGTCTTCAGGTTCAGGAGGGTATTTTCACTGAGCTAGAGAGGCTATTGGTTTCTAGATCCATACGACTGAAGTCCTCTTCTAAAGTTGTAGACCAGATGTGGGGGTGCAGAGTGGGGTCCTTGAATCTGATCTCATCTCTAGGGTCCCTAGAACAAAGTAGTAGGCCAGAATATGAAACCCAGGGGTGGGGATACAGTCTAGAGCTGTTCAACAGCCTTAAAGGGGTTTAGTGTGTGAAAGGAAGTATCTTTCCTGGGATCCCTAGAACTGTGTGGTCTTTGGTACAGATGCCAGGAGGCAATGTGTCCTAGTGTTGAGGCCAGAGGATCTTTGGCTTCTATTATTTATTATAATTTTGGAAATCATACTCATTGTATTCATCAAAGACTTGTTGCTTAACATCATGTGGTCTTCTGAATGTAATGCTTTTACTTAATCATTCACATATTGATAAATGTTTAACTTAGAGCAATTATAAGTATAGCTTCAATGAATATCTACATATAAATTTTTGCATGATAGAATTTTATATTTTCTTATAAATAACTTGGAATTGATTGGTTCAGTCATATCACATGCCAATGGGGAAATTTTGTGAAAATAAGCTTTTCACAATATCTTTCTCTTATTTTTAATTACTTCATATGATGTACTAGGATTCCAGTTTCTCTTTATATTTTCAAATATTTGGTAAGACTAATAATTTTAATTTTAGACTTTTTAATAGATGTGAAATGCCACTTAATTATAATTTCAGTTTGTATTATCCTGGTGAATTTTCATATGTTTATTTGTCACTCATCTCTTTAAGAAGCAACTTTTTGAAAATTGTCAAAATTTTCAAATTTTGGATGTCTGTTTTTTATTGGTCACTTATAA
>NW_026071492.1:0-1323 GCF_014885135.2 Alexandromys fortis
ACAAACAAACAAACAAAAAAAAAAAAAAAGAAAAGAAAAAAAAGAAAAAAAGCCCAGGACCAGATGGTTTCAGCTCAGATATCTACAAGATTTTCAAAGAAAAACTAATACCAATTGCTGTGGGAGCTCCTTTTGCTCCTTCAGCCAATAGCCTTTAAGATACCAGCCCACTTGGGCATGGTCTCTTTTGCTTTAAAAAGCAGCAGTAGCCCTGTACTGTCTCTTTTGCTTCTGGCTTCTGGCTGCTAGATTCTGTTCCCGGTCATGCAGAGGGCGGTTGTCTAGGACGATGATGATCTTAAATAAATAACCCTTTTATTAATCATAATTCCAAACTGGTGTGGGATTCTTTTGTGAATTACATCTTCATCTAGCACCCAATATTTGTTTTTAGAACACCCCCCCCCCCCCCTCAGCAGCCTGCTGTCAGCTTGTATTGACAGGAGCCCTCCCTCAGCCATGGCCTGTGCATGGAGCCAGCAGTTCAATATAGGATCTAGCACAGCAGATTTTCTTGCCGCAGTTCTTTATATTTTCTCTTTATATGCCTTGGACTGGCGTCAAGTCCCCACACACCCTACTGTTTGCCTCCCCCAAGGGCACACAGCAGAAATCTGGGTGAGTCGTGGGCTTCCCTGGTTTGAGTCAGCAGTTCCGCAGCTTTCTAACGATTTGTTTGAATTTGCCTATTCCACTGCTCTAGAGACATCTGCAGAGCACACGGTCTGTGATTTATCTTTCATCATTTCACTCTAAAATAAGATTTCAGACTGGCCACTTGAGTTCACGTACACCATTAGGCCCTGCTGGGTTAGTTTTGTAGGTGGCCCGTGACACCTAGTGGCAGGTAATGGTTATTGCACCTAATCCAGCTAATTAAACCACAGATAAGATTTATTTATTTATGAGTGAGTACATCCCATGTTCCTCTTTTTGGGTCTGGCTTACCTCACTCAGGATGGTGTTTTCTATTTCCATCTATTTGCCTGCAAACTTCAAGAAGTCCTTGTTTTTTACTGCTGAGTAGTACTCTAATATGTATATATTCCATACTTTCTTCATCCATTCTTCAATTGAAGGGCATCTAGGTTGTTTCCAGGTTCTGGCTATTACAAACAATGCTGCTATAAACATAGTAGAGCATATACGTTTGTTGTGTGATAAGGCCTCTCTTGGGTATATTCCCAAGAGTGGTATTGCTGGGTCCATGGGTAGGTTGATCCCAAATTTCCTGAGAAACCTCCACACTGCTTTCCAGAGTGGTTGCACAAGTTTGCATTCCCACCAGCAATGGATGAGTGTACCCCTTTCTCCACAACCTCT
>NW_026071492.1:1796-2712 GCF_014885135.2 Alexandromys fortis
AAATAGCTGTCCACAAATTTATTTATTTATTATGTATACAATATTCTGTCTGTGTGTATGCCTGAAGGCCAGAAGAGGACATTGGACCTCATTACAGATGGTTGTGAGCCACCATGTGGTTGCTGGGAATTGAACTCAGGACCTTTGGAAGAGCAGGCAATGCTCTTAACCTCTGAGCCATCTCTCCAGCCCCCCACAATAAGATTTAATATCCTAAATATAGATCATAAGTTGCTAATTTAAAAGGACAATATGCTAGACAACCTAACAGTCCAAGGTTCCAATAGCCTCTTTACTTACAACATGTGTGAGGTTTTACAAGACTTATATGATGTCCCTTCTACATCATTAATCTTAATTGTGGGGATTAGTTTTGTCCTCAATATTTTTTTCTTAAAAAAAAAATGGTTTGACAATAGGGCTAAGAATGAGGCATTTTTAGAAATGGTGCAGTTATTACAGACTGAAACCACATTTCTCAAGAAAGAGTTTGGAAATATGAAGAAGGATATGACTTCATTTAATGGAAGATTAAGCACTCTGGAGAAGGAAACATGATTTGACACATAAAACCCAATAAATGACACTGGGTGCTGAAACATTATTTGAGAGAATTTGCACCATTGAATGTATAAATCAGACACTGTCAAAGGGGTATGAAAGATTAACTGATGAAATGTCTCAACAGTTAGGTAATATGTATGCTATTAAGATTATGTCCAAGGATGAGACATTATCTCTACTGGACAGACTTCATACCTTGGAATCCTCAATGAGGGCATTAGAGCAGAACACTGGACAGGAGATCCAGATGTTACAAAAGGCAATGGTAAATAAATTTGAAAAAATTGAGAATATTATTGAATTTTATGACCAGGATCAAAAGGTACAAAGGCAAAATTTAACCTCATTGATA
>NW_026071493.1:0-848 GCF_014885135.2 Alexandromys fortis
CTTAGCTTTTTTCTGAGAGTCTAGCCTCATGGCAAAAGTACTGGCCACAACTCTATGGCGTTTCAAAGTTCCTGCCACCACCAAAAAGTATGCAGACAGCTTTTCATCAACACTATTTAAGTGTTTCATGGCAGGACCTCTTAAAACAGCTGCAAGGTTTTGCAGCTAAAACTGAATCAGGAAGCCTCTCTTAAATGAGAGTGCTTGCCTCTAGCAAGCAGACCCCACCCAAGAAAGTGCTGCTATCAATAAGCCACGCTTAACTCTATTCTTTTCTGTCTAGAATTACTTCTCAAGTTCTCTCAGGCTTTATGTGGATGTAGTTGTCCACATTTGGTGCCATTCTGTTGACAGGCTTCTGTCCCGCCAGGTCCCACAGTCATTCAGTCCCAAAGAAATACACAGAGGTCTATATTAATTACAAATAGATTGGCCAGGTAGCTCAGGCTTCTTATTAACTCTTATAACTTACATTAGCCCATAATTTTTGTCTGTGTTAGTTAGCAACATGGCTTGGTAACTTTCTCAGCAAGGCAGTCACATCTTGCTTCCTCTGTGTCTGGGTGATGACTGCAGACTGAAACTTCCCTCTTCCCAGACTTCTCATTGCCCCACCTCTACCTCCTGCCTGGTCACCCCGCCTATACTTCCTGCCTGGCTACTGGCCTATCAGCATTTATTTAAAATACAAGTGACAGGGTGCAGACCATTGTCCCACAGCATACATAGTTCTATTGGTTGAGATAGATAGACAGATGATTAATAAATATGACTGATAGATGATTAATAGATGTGGTTGATAGATGATTAATAGATATAAATGATAAATAATAGATGTAACTGATAGA
>NW_026071493.1:7481-8810 GCF_014885135.2 Alexandromys fortis
TTATTATACAATGTTCTGTCTGTGTGTATGTCTGCAGACCAGAAGAGGGCACCAGACCTCATTACAGATGGTTGTGAGCCACCTTGTGGTTGCTGGGAATTGAACTCAGGACCTTTGGAAGAGCAGGCAATGCTCTTAAACACTGAGCCATCTCTCCAGCCCGGTTTAACTATAATTTGATCTTGATGGGAAGCCCTGTGAAAAATCCCCCAACTCTATTCTAGGAACCCAAGGTCAAGATGCCCAGCCAACTTATCTTTGTTAAATTGCCTGGTTGTGCGATACACCCACTTCATGCCCAGCTAACCTTTTATCTTAGCTTCTGCTAAACTGCTTACTTGCACAAAACCTGCCCCTAGAGCTTCTGAGCAAGATAACAGGAAGGGGGTTTGCCTTTAAACACCCCTTGCTCTAAATGCTTGGTGCTAAACTTGGGTCCTGAATGCCTGAGTGTAGTCTCAGATGTCTGGAATAAAGACTTTCAATTGACTATAGACTGTGTCTGAGTGACCTTCTCTGGTGGACTCCCTGTAACACCAGGGATCCACCTAACTCTGTTTTCTCAACATTGGGATTACAAGTGTACCATCATGTCTGGCATTTTATGTCAGGGATCTGAACTCAGGTCCTCGTGTTTGTACAGTAAGCTGTCTCCCAAACCCTTACCATATAATTTTGTGTGTATGTGTGTTGGGATTGAAACCTGGGCTTCATGAATGCTAAATGCCCTACTCTACTATTGAGTTATACCTCAACCCTATAATATATGTATTTAGTCTAACTCCAAGTAAAACTATCTCTTTCATGCTGGGCAGTGATGGCACATACCCTTAATCCCAGCACCCAGGAGGCAGAGGCAAGTGAATCTCTGTGAGTTCAAGGCCAGCCTGGTCTACAGAGCAAGTTCCAGGACAGCTAGAGCTGTTACACAGAGAAGCTCTGTCTCAGAAAAAAAAATCTATTTCATATGCAGCACCAGGACCTTATTGTTGTGGAATATTGTTTTAACTGGGCAAAGATGTTCTACATTTGTTTATGCTGAAGAATATTACTTTTTTTTTTCAAGACAGGGTTTCTCTGTGGCTTTGGAGCCTATCCTGGAACTAGCTCTGTAGACCAGGCTGGTCTCAACCTAACAGAGATCCGCCTGCCTCTGCCTCCCGAGTGCTGGGATTAAAGGCGTGCGCCACCATCGCCCAGCTTGAAGAATATTACTTTAACTTTGTGGAGTTATGTAAAGTACTTTGTTTATGCTGTATTTGTTTAACGATGGAAGGATGTGTGTTTAATTAAGTAAAAATGTGTTGCATTTGTTTTACATTGCCTGCC